>NW_006285483.1:1017916-1018812 GCF_000327345.1 Myotis davidii
TCCGGAAATTCTGTTTCTTTGTTACTAATGTTGTGGCCCCACCCCATAACAAAGAAACAGAATTTCCAGAGGACGAGGCCCAGGAATCAGGATTTTAAAAAGATTCCCAGGTGATTCTAATGTGCAGCCAAGGTTGAGAACCACTGGTTTAGAGGCTTGAAGTCAAGAAGTGCCTCTTTGTTCTCTGCTTTCTGGAGATGGTCAGCGTGGAACATCCTACCTGGACTAGGGAGGGGTCTCTGGGTGTTAAGAATACCAGGAGGGCGCCAAAACCGGTTTGGCTCAGTGGCAAAGAATACCAGGAAGGGGAGCACAGACTCCTCCTAGAGCTCCGAGATGGGAAAGGCAGCACCCCCTCACCTCTAACCCCAGAAGCCTCATCCTGTGCAGGGGCCTGTGCTGGCTGCCTCAGTTTCTCAGAGACAACGAATCTGATGAACGTCTTTTCCCCACTGCAGTAGGTGCTTCATTTGTTCGTTCTCTCATTTTTCATTAGCTGCTAAATCGCCCCTGTGGCTGCAAACCTGTTGTGCCTGACTCAGCCAGTGGGGAGCTATGGGAGCTGTGCAGGGACAGGGGAAGGGGGAGGGGGGCCCGGCCTGCAGAGAGGGTCCGTGGTGCCTGCTGGGTTGTCTCAGAGGATGTGGCTTAGGTTAGGTCCTGTCCTTTGGCGACTTTAGGAGGGGAGGTCATGTCTTCCGCTCCCCACTTTGACTCAGGGGTGGAAGTTCTCCTTGCTCTCTGGCCTCATAACTCAGTGGATCATAGTGGGATGCGGCAGGCAGGCGGCTTCTGCGACTGCACACAGGCGCCGGCCGGAGGTTTCTGCGGCTGCACACACTGTGGGCAAGCGGCTTCTGCAGCTGCACACGGGCATGGGCTGGTGGCTTCTGCAG
>NW_006285483.1:1019534-1096360 GCF_000327345.1 Myotis davidii
TATGGCGATCGCTGGGCACAGGCCAGCTCGCAACCCCGGCCCCTGGGGTGGGGGTTGCCGCCCGGATGGCGATCACCAGCTAGTGGGTGGGGAAAGGCAGCCTTTGCCCACCCCCCAGCTCTTGCCTGCCACCCGGGTTGCCGATCACCATTCTTCAGTCCTTCCCCTTTCGCCTCCCATCATTGGGCGTATGCAAATTAGCCGCCATCTTAGTTGGCAGTTAATTTGCATATCACCCTGATTAGCCCATGTGAATGGTAGCGAAGTTGCAGTTAATTACCATGTTTCTCTTTTATTAGATAGGATACTTTTGTAAGATTATTTCTCTACCATTCATTTATATCAGTATGGACTCATACTTTCCTGTTTTATTTAGTGAATTATAATCTATTAGTGTCATTGTTTATTTTGATTTTAAATTGTCCCATATTAATGGAAGCCCCTTCAAGCTGTCTTGTGTCCTTTTGAGATGTTCCTAGTTATTCTTTGAGCACTTCCTTACCATCTGGCACAAAAAAGTTATTCTAGGCTCATCTTATACTTTCCCTGTCCTAGCTCTGGAATCAGTCTTTCTCCAAGGAGCCCTGATTCTTTTCAGTTGATTGTGGTATTTAGAAACCAAAATCTGGGTGCTAGGGGTGCTCATTTTCACTAGGCTCTTTGAACATTCAGAACTAGGAAGTGTGTGTATACATGCACAGGAGATGACCACTTTTAACATTTCAGAATATTTTAGTCTTTTGAGTTAATTTGCCTTTTGTATGTTCTTGTTTTTTTTTCTTACATAATTAAAATTATATTCCATTACTATGAATTTTTTCTTTAAATACTTTGTATGCTGTGAACATTATACCATTAAAATCATTCAAAAATTTGTAATGACTATATACACTTTTAAATATTATTTATTTAGCCATTCACTAATTATTGGGCACGTAAATTATTTTTAATTATAATTGTTGTAAATAATGCTGTGGTTGACATTTTTAAACATAAATCTTTACCAAATGAACTGATTGTTTATAATGTGGCACATGTGGGTTTTGCCAGCTTTATACCTCAAAATACATTTAACCCTTTTATCTGCATATATTTAGTTTACTACTAAATCCTATCAGGTTCCCCTCCTCCCCCTTGCCTGTAAAGTTAGTAGAACTGCAAGTTTAGGCGAGCACTGTGATTATTAATTTTTTGTTTGCTTTGTTCAATGCTTTCAGTGTAAACAGCTTGTGGGTAGTTCTGAATATGTTTATACTCAGAACTTTGTGACCTCTTATTTTCTCTTGTGCTTTGCAAGTGAATGCCTATGTATGGCTGTTTTTGTTTTTCCTTATTCATTTTTTAAAACAGCATTAAATGAGTATATTTTGCACCCCTCCCTGTGTTACCAAATTTCCCTTTGGATCTTTTCTTTCTAGATAAACTATGGATACTGCTTTAAATGCCTTTATGTGCCTTCGGGTCTCCTTTGTTAGTTAATCTCATATAATTCCTGGGCCAGTAGATTTTTATTCCATTAGGAGGTAGGCAGTTGGCTTCTCTTGCAGGTCTGATAAGCATTCTCAGTATTGAGAGAAAAAAGAAATCCCACTTTGCCACGTACTACGTGTTTGCATGTGAGGAAAGATATTACCGTGAGCCTAAAAATGGTCATTGGCTTTGCTAAACTCTTGGGTACCCTTGGCTTTGCTAAACTCTTGGGTACCCTTGGCAAGGGACAGCTCAGCTCCCAGAGCAGCTACTGTTTGTCCTTCAGACTCATTTTACTAAGAGGCCAAAATATCACGGGATATTGTAGAGACAGTTATCAGTGGGCTAAGGAGAAGAGGCTTGCCATCTCGTTGGTAGAGAATTCCCCTAAGCACATTGTTACCACCAAGAACAGAATGTCACTTGCAGGATGTACACGAATGCTGTTCACTTCTGTGACTATTGAGGGGCCCGAAGCTTATCAAGGACATTTCAGAAGCAGCTCACTTTACATGGCGTGAACCCCCTGGTGCTATCAAACCAGAGGGAGTATGAAGTAAAATTTGATGATCTCTTCTTATAGTTCTAACAAAATGAAGAATTTGGAGGTTGTGGGAAAAAATCACCTGTTTTTGAAAGCCTCTCTGAGGCAGACTTGTAATTCTTCCTCATTTGTTGTGTTGATAGAAATCAGATAGTAAAATGTTAGTGTGGCAAGTAGGAGAAGCACATTTTGAGTAAGACCTCAGAGATAGGTCAAAAGTGGCCATAGCCTCAGGGAAAGGGAACCGTGCAAACTGCTTGCTCTGTTGGCATGGTGAGTTTTGCTGTCAGCGTGGAACAGTCAGCTTGATATATGCCAAGGAAAATATGTGTTTGCCTTGCGTAGCTGCTACTTCAAGAGGGTCCTGATTCTGGTATGGACCCTTAGAGCTCTAAGAAGCTTTTTTTCTTATTACAGAAACGATAGCAATATTAACATTTTGTAGGTACTTCATTTCTTAAAGAAATTGTCAATAGGAATAGTGAGAATTTCCATGCCCCTTAAATCCCCCCCCTCCCAAAATAAAAAAACGCTTTTTCCACTCCTTTCATAAAGGTACTGGCATTTCAAAAAGGAACCCAGAGAGGATGCTTTAATGACAACTACTAAGCACCAAATACATTATCATTCTACATCTGGAGTTTTATAGAAAAGAAATGCACAAATGTGATCCAGCCTTGTAAAGTGCTTTGTCAATATCACTGTTCGTGAGGGTTTGTATAGGCGATTTATCTTTGGTTTGCCACTTTTGTGTGTGGGTCTGTACCCTAATTGTTGGGGACATTCTACCACTACTGAATAGGTTCTTTTCCCCCCTACTTGGTAACCCAGAGGTTACTTAAACCATTTGTGATTCCCCTGTTGCTAACTTTATCCCTTTATGTAATAGAAATAGGCACTGAATCATGGGGCAGTTTGCCCAGCATTTGAAAACACAACAGCTAATAACCTCAGAAATACCCTCCACAGAGTACTTTCCGTTGGTTAAAAACTTGCAAGCAAGAACAGTTAAGATACAGATGTTTTCTCTGAAGCTTTTTATCTCCTAGAAAGACACAGGTTGTTCTGACAGGTGAAACAAGTCCAGGCGAATATGCAACATTGATCTTATCGGTGTGAACGAGAACAATATTTTCTCTGTTGCTGCCTTCCACAGCATCATTAAAGGCTCCCATCACTCTTTTATTAGAGGTTCCCTCTCTTCCTTATCAGATTACAGAATGAACATAACTCATGGCAGTGATTTGATCTTTATGCTCATAAAGAGGATTACAGCTTTGCATTAACTCGGATTGACACAGTTTATAATTCCCGTGTTGATGCTCTGGATGGCGGTGGCACATATTTGAGCCCCCAGCAGTGCTGAGGGGAAGGGACCCCATACATCATCATTAAAGAGGGCGTCCAGCACAGAGATAGGAGGCACGGACCTTCCCCCTCATAACATCAGAAAGGACAAAGGAAATATTCTCAAGTTCAAGCTCATCGCTTGGGTCAGAGTTCTAAACCTTAGTTGAAAAGAAAACACCACTATTGTTTCCTCTATTTTTCCTGATTGCTGCTTGTTCAGTCTTACACAATTCTAGAGAATTTGCATTCTAAGATTGAAACCTTGGTTTCAAACAGGATGTAGAATGATAAAAAGTACATCTTCTAGAAAGAAATTGTAAATGCTGAACAGATCAATCTTTCCTCAAAACGGGGATTCTTGACGGTAGTTTTCATTCCTGCAGTCACATGCCCATCACTTCTTCAGAGGATTATGAATCCTTTTTATTCCCCAAAGAGTATTTTACATTCTTTAGAGTGAGTGTAAATGTTTCTCCTAAGGACTTACTGTTTTTAAGTTTTTGTATTTTATTATTATTTTATTCTACTTAAAATATAATATTGTATAGATATTATATTGTGGGTAGGCAGGAGCCAGATGTCTTTTCTGTTAATTTACATTGGGTATTTATACAGCTTAATACATTTTCCACAATGATCACTGAGCCAGCATTAGATTGCTAAGATATGTAGACCATTTGTTTTTAAGTGCCTTCATCCTTTGCTCTGATTTATCCACCCTAAGTCTGCCACCTATTTCTTTATGGGCAATGACATGACTTTGAATAATATCATATTCCACTTATTGAGCATTTACTGTATGCCAGACACAGCACTAGGCCCTTCACATACAATTTGATTAAATACATGTAAGAAACCACTAAAGTGTTTGACATTATCTGCATTTTATGATAAAAATACTGAGGCATAGAGCAAATAAGTAACTTTCCTAAGTTAAACAGCAAGTAAGTAGTGGAGCTGGTATCATTTATGCACCTAGGAGTGTGGCCCCAAACCCCTACTGCTGTGTCCAGAAAATCAGCAAGCTTATAGAAATATTTGGAAATGATGTGCCAAGGGGACACCGCTTCTTCCCACCCCCGGTACACATACACAGAACCTCTCACAACTAAAAACTTGTTTGGGAAAAAGAAACAAAACAAAGAACTTGTTTGGATTAAAATGATTTTTCTTTTTCCTTTCTAATAGAGATGCTTTCTATATAGGAAGGTTTTGCCTATGAAGTCATTCACATTTTAGTGTGAATCCCTGAATTTCCAGACCTGCTCTTACCATCATACCATTCTTCTGATTACAAAGACCCTAACTCTTGAAATTAGCCTTGACACCTGATCCAGTATATTCAGTTAGTTTGCTCTTATAGTTCTACCTCTGCCATACTTAGGCACCTGTTACCTATTTTCATTAGAAACAATATATTTCCTCCCTACAATAAACACAATATATGCTTATGGATTTTTTTTACGTCCCACATAGACTGTTGCACTAACAGCTTCTTGACCACCAGCCTGATGTAACCAGTTCTATGTATCATTGCCACATTAAACTTTCCTAAACATCACTTAAAGCAAGTTAATAGTCTTCATTGTCTGTAGAATAAAGGATATAGTCTTGAACCTGCCACTCAAGGCCTGCAGTGAAATGCCTCCTTGCTAGCTTCCTCTCTTCATCACCTGTTTCGGTTGCATGCCCTTTGTGCAACGCCAGGACACTCCATACTCCTCCTACTTGTGTCTCTTAATTCTGCTCACTTAAGCTGGAGCACCCCCTGACCCCATTCCACCTCAGTCTCTCCTGTTGTCATGTTCAAGTGCTTGGCCAACACCAGCCTTTCCAGGGAGGCTTTTAGGATTCCCTAACCCCCACTGAGTGGGGGAGCTCTTTCTTCCTTGAACCCCTATTTTTAAAAAGTATGTATTTTTATTGATTTCAGAGAGGAAGGGAAAGGGAGAGAGAGAAAGAGATATCAGTAATGAGAGAGAATCATTGATCAGCTGTCTCCTGCAGGCCCCGACACTGGAGATCAAGTGCACAACCTGGGCCTGTGCCCTGACCGGGAGTTGAACCATGATTTCCTGGTTCATAGGTTGAAACTCAACCACTGAGCCTTGCTGGCCAGGCTGAACTCCTATTATATTTGCTCCTAACAGCATTTTTGATATTTCACAAAAGCACCTATTAGTATTTTTTCTTGCTAAGAATGCTTAACTTATAAGTCAAAGTAGTATGCATGTTTACTGCAGTCTTTTATTTGGTACCAGCACACTTTTATGCTCATATATTTGGATTAATGTACAGGCATACCCCAAGGTACTGCAGGGTTGGTTCCAGACCACCTTAATAAAGCAAGTATCACAATAAAGTGAGTCGTAATCATTTTGCTGGTGGATAGTCTGACCTTCAATTTGTAGAAAGCGCAACATCTGTGAAGTGCAGTAAAATGAGGTATGCCTGTATTATGATTCATTGTATCTTGCCTTATTATATAGCAGTTGGCAGCACAGGTATTACTTGCAAAACAGTTTATTTAACGCCTTTTCCCAGTTGCTAGAGAGCTGATTCAGGATTCTTCAGCCTTGGCCCTCACGTGCTGTGCGAACTTAAAGTCCTCATGTGCCTTAGTTTCCTTCTTTTTAAAGTGAAAATAGTTCTTTTTGCTTATTAGATTTTTGAGAATGAAATGTTCTTTTTAACTTTTTGTTTGTAAGAAGGACTTTTAAATTAATCCGCATGGATAGTTATTTAAATAAAAAAAGTTTTCACATCTGTATGTCTCTATTACATCATGTCCCTTCTCTTGCAACACAGATCTATCCATTTTTGTACAAATCTTTAAAAAGTTGGCTACTGGTCTCCTATCTGAAAAGTCTTTTTAAAAAATATATATTTTATTAATTTTTACAGAGAGGAAGGGAGAGGGATAGAGAGTTAGAAACATCAATGAGAGAGAAACATTGATCAGCTGCCTCCTGCGCACTCCTCACTGGGGATGTGCCTGCAACCAAGGTACATGCCCTTGACCGGAATCGAACCTGGGACCCTTCAGTCTGCAGGCTGACGCTCTATCACTGAGCCAAACCGAAACCGGTTAGGGCTATCTGAAAAGTCTTTTAAGGTTTTCAGCTTATAGGGCTGTTTACAATGTGTTGGTAAGATTATTTTTGCAAATAGTCCTATAAGATGGATGAACACCGGCTTCTTGCCATTTATTGATATTTCTGCAAATCACCTAGCTCCTATGGTACACTCCCCTCTGCTCCCTCCCTCAGCACTTTGTGCATGACCGCATGTAAGTATATAGCGATCACCACCAGGGCGCGCCTTAATCACCTGCGGGCTGTCTTCATGCTGGAATATTGCACTGCTTGAGGGTCAGCTCCATGTCTTCACTCATGGCCCCCTAGGAAACAAGAGTCCAGATTTAGGACTCCACATTCCCAACCCTTTACCTAGAAAGTTTTTGAGGTCATGTTTACTTAGCATGAACCCTGGGAAAAGATTTTTATTGAACATCCTTGTATTTCCCTCACTAAGAGTGTACACTATAAACTTTATATTATACCATTGGGTTTCTCCTGTCTGTCTTGGCTCTGATATCTGTACTGGGTTTGGTTTCTGGTTGTCCTCCTCCGAACTGTTGGTTACTATGGAAATATGATGAACACAGACCAGCCAGGATGAACAATTAAAGCTTTAGGTCTGTTTTTTGGACTGCTTTCAGGATGTGTTTAGTTTAAGAAGAAAAGAGCTCTGGAATGGATTCTCTCTGTGCATTAACAAGGCTTAATAGTCCCTGGTTACCTTTTGTTATTTTTAGTGTTGGTATTAAGTGTCAAACCAAAAAAAAAAGGATATTTAGATAAAGGACATTGCTTCATTGTACTTTGAGTTCAAGGTGCTGGGAAGCCAGCATTTGTAACAGAAGCTATTATAACTAACCTGAAAATGAGGTCTTGAATGAGCCATAACCACACCTTGTGTTCTACCCATTGTCTCCCTCTGGGGAGCAGAACACGTTATAAACATTAACTCTTTTACCCTCTGGGCATCTCCACTTAAAAGTAAATAAGACTGAAGGCACTTTCTTCTCCATGTAGATGAGGAAACGCCAGCCCAGAGAGGGAGTTAGTGTTAGTTACTTGGTGAGAGGCAGGGGCGGTGTCTGGCCCAGATGTTTGGAATCCCAGCAGTGGAGCTGGTCAACGTGGTGGCCACTGACACTCAGGAGACCCAGCTCTGTGGTGCAGCTCGCCTGGCTCCCCTTTCAGCTTCACAGAGGCGGGTGGGGGTTGGGCCTTTTGTCTCGTGTGGAATGTGAAACGCTGCAAAGAAGAGCAATTGTTCTTCAGTGCTTTGTGCTCCTTTATAAGAAAGAAGGAATCAATACACATTTTCTCCTACATGCACTTGGCAGCATTCCGCCTCCTCGCCCACCTCTCGTCCTGCAGGGGAGGCACAGCTCTGCAGCAACATAGACTCGCCAGCTTTCAGGGGCAGAAATGCAAACTGTTCATTTTGCACTGAGCAGTCAGGCTTTTAAAAGCCAGTCAGATAACCACCGAGGTCATCCAATTGCTGACTTCAGTGATGAGTTGGTGAAGTGGGGGGAGAGGAGGTCGGGATGGCCAAATACTGGGAAAGTTTACTGAGGAGGTGTCTGGGACAAATCTTCCCTTTCCCAAATTGTTCTCCGATTTACAGAGGAGAGGGGGAAGTTCTTTGAAGAGTAATATTAAAACCACAAAGATGAACAGAAGAAGGGCATCAATTTAAATTGTCTAAACAAGAGCCTATCTCTGGGTGGATTTTATTTTTTAATAAAAAGTATGGTATTGATACCTGTAACTCTGTTTATAGCTTCCTGTTATTAAACATTTAATTGTAAGATGTGAATAACAAAGAATTTGCTGCCATTATGAACAGAAATGATAGTTTAGGTGATAGGCTAGCCTTGCAGGCCCAGGGGGCAGGATTCAATGTCTAGGTGAGGAGGCAGAGCTCTGGCTCTGGGCCTCCTCCTCCACACACAGATGTTAGAGCTGAGAGTGTGGGTAAGACTCCAGGGGAGAGTGTCAGGAGAAAAGAGAATTTAGGAGAAGGTAAAAAAGACAAAGAGGGAGGAGACCAGGAGAACCCAAGATCCCCTGTACCTTAGGGAGGAGAAGGTGGAACTTCTAACTGGTCAGCAGTTAGAAGTGCTCACTGCAAAGGGTCATGGCATTGCAGTCACTGCCTGTGTGCGTTTGCTGGATACTTGCTCCCTTTATGTTTGAATCGGTGCTGGTTTTTTTAAGTAAAATAACTCTAACTTACCACCAGAAGTAATAGAAGTCCTTGCTGGAACCCTGCGGGTTGACAGTAAATACCCTCACTAATTTCCATGTATTTTGACCCCCTAAAAGTAGAATTTACACTGAGCTGAGAGATGTGGCATCTGCTGCCTCCCACCCCCCACCCCAGGCCCCTGCCTCGCCGCCTTGATAGGGATACAAATGTAACTCCAGTGTCAGCCTCACCTCCGTGAGGTGGAGGAAGTGATTCACGTCTAAGCAGTGAAGCATTTCCTGCTCCCCCCTCCCCCCATCGCTTTTAGCGGGAGCTGTTAGAGGGGCTGCTGTTTGAACAAGGAGCTTCATCTTCCTGAAGCCAGCAGTCACAAAACCGTAAACACAACACCGGCCAACTCTATTGCCAGGATCGCAGCGGCTTGACGTTAATATTAAACATCTCCAGCAAGGCAGAGAGCTGCAGCTCAGCCACAGAATAAAAATAAATAAAGTAAAGAGAAAACCCTGCTAAAAGCAGTGAGATGATTTGTCGTCTTTCCTTTGCGAGGCCATTTGTCTTCTCTCGCATCAGATCTGTTATAAAACAGTCAAACTGTGAAAGTGGAAATCATCTCAGGAATGTGGAATATTAATGTACAGGGAAGGAGGGATGTCCCCTTTGTCTAAAGAGCACTCCTCCCCCCCACCCAACCCTCAGGTTTTTGCAAATCCGATACCAAGGCAAACTATTTTTCTTTAAAAGAATTTGAGAGTCTTGAAGCTATTGGTAAGGATGATGGAAGTTTCAAGTATTTCTCTTCCTTTGTTCACTGGAGTGAATTTGTAAACTGACTTGGGAATCGGGAGGGAGCATGAGGAGAAAACCTTACCAATTTACCGCTCCTTCTCTCCTCACCTTCTACCCCCCTTCCTTCCCCTTCCTTTCCCCAGCCTTTCAGTTCCTTTGTTTGGGGCCTGAACCTGCTTCTTTGAACATTTATAAATCTTCCATCTGTCTGATCTTTAGGAGACAGGCCAGAGGCCACACGTCACCATTGGTAATTTAAAGCTGTGGGGCTAAAAGCATTTGCAGAGGTTTGAAGGACCTAGTTCTGACCCAACCAAAAGAGAGAATTGGAACAGACCTTCTCTAGAGTCTCCGTCAAGCGCTGGGAGGATGGTGATGACAGCAGACACACTAGGTAATTTATGGGCTCAGTTTGCTGGGAGCCTCGCTGGTTGCCTGGTCCGATCAGAAGTGCGTTGTGTGCTGCCACCTTGTGGCAGATTGGGGAAGTCGCGGTTTGGCTGTTTTGGAGCTTCAGCCAGTGTCTGGAGATTTGCCTTGTATCGGTATTTAAGTAATTAGTGACAGATGGGCGTTCTCTGAGTCACTGCTACTTTGCTAGCTTGATCCTGTTAAGAAATAAGCTCTAGGTAAGAAAAGGTTGCTTTCTTTTCTATTCCCCTCATTTCTTTGTTTCTTTGTGTGTTTTGTTTTTTGGTATGAAATTATTATGAGATTTCAAAGAAAGAAGCCTGTGCTCCACCTTTTGTTGCTGGGGTAGGTTGGGAGGAGAGAAGGAGAGCTAAGAGCGGACCTTTCCGCTGCACTCAGGACTCTAAGTTGTCTACGCTCATAGTGTGTGCATGTCCTTCTGACCAGATGACACTACCTTCCCTGTAAGAGCTCTGTCTTGTCTTCTCTTCTCTTGGACCATCTTCCTAACAGTCCAGTCTTCGTGAGAGACGGATTCCAGTGTGTCCTGCTCCCATTCCTGCGACTGCATAGCTTTACCCTATGCCATGCACCCGCAAGGAGCACTGGGCAGTTGCTTGCCATTTGGGTCTATGTATTTACTTCTTCAGGTCATAGAAACATTTCTCAAATACCTCCCTCTCACCTGTAGAGTCACTGACCCAGAGGAGAATGGGTCTGGTCAGAAGAAGCAGAGGAAGGAAAGATTAAGTGAAAGATTTTGTCAGGTGGTTGGGGTCAGGGTTGGGAGGATCCCTTCATTTGGTGGCATTAGCACATGCCCATGGTAATTGGCCAGTATCTTTTCTGTTGATGTTTGCAATGCTGGGAATATTGGTGGACTGATCAGAAGAGAGAGGAAGCTCCGTGAAGGCAGGAGGAGGGTGTGCTGAGAACAAAGGAGGCCGCAGAGCCCTGCTCCGCGCTAACTAGGCTGCCCTAGGTGTGTCGGGACTGGCTCAGAGGGTACAGGGGCCTTGCTGCCCATTCTTTGGCAAACTGGAGGGCTGAGAGGAGTTTGGTTAGGATGGCAAGAGAACTCCAACTTTGTCATAGCAGAAATGGAGTGAACTCTTTCTTTTTACCTAGAAAAGAACAAATTTAGTTAGGAGAAGACATCAAAAGTTGAAACGCTGCCACAAGGAAGAACAGTCAGCCTTGTTCCTCTCCTGGCTCTGGAGGGACAGGGCCTGGTCACCAAACGGCTGAATCGGGGTCAGCGTGAGGTAGAATGCTTATGTGTCTCTCTGCATGGTATGGTTTGTCCTAGACAGACTCACTGGCTACGGTCACCTTCCCAACTCAGCACTGCCATCCACAGCCCTGGATCAGAGAAACGGGCACTCATCACACCGCTGCAATCCTCCAGAAGCCTTACAAAGTCAAACAGGCATCCAGATGTGATTTATGAATTTATTATATCTTTGTGTTAATCTCTGAGGTCAGAGACCGTGCACATTTGTAACCTTCCACAGCATTAATAAGTCAACCGTTTTCAAAGCACAGCATGTATAAAAAGTCACACATTGTAACTTCACCAGTAATTTTTAAGAGCACATCTGCCATCAGCAATCACGCCGGTCATGGGTTTGTGTTCCTACTGCCTCAGGAGGATCCGGATTGGGTCGGGATTCCTCTAGACGTGAGCAGTGCTGGGATTGGAGCCCTTCCTCTCCCTCTCCCTTTGTGTGTTTCCTCATCCTTTGATTCTAGAATGTATGTCCAAGGGATTACGGTAAGCGGGAACAAATGCTGCACCACTTTTGTGTGCAGCACAGGGTCCTGAGTGTGCGGAGTGGGGCACCAGGATGCATTCTGGGATGTGTCTTGTACATATAGGGAGACTACCTTCTCACCCCACTGAAGTAACAAATGAACAATTTCAAAATAATAAGGGCACATTATGTGTATAATTTTAAGCAGGAAAGCGGTGACATCGTCTCTCCTCTGGCACATTGGGAAGACTGTTCAGAACTCCTGCGTATAATACTTGCTCAGAGAATATGAGGTACTTTTGGAAGTTGTACACGTTTCTTTAGGGAGCAGTGGCATTGTTGCTTTCCCTCCGCCGTCCGCCTGCCTTTGGTCACAGGGACAGATGAGTACAGCTCGGGCATATCTTGGAGGTGCGGGGGTTTCTGGCCAGAGTCGGGGGAGTGTAGCATTCTGGGGGACAGCGGTCTATTTTCCTCAGAATCCCAGATGCTGCAAGCTACTGACCTAGCAAATCCAAGCCCCACACAGATTCTCTGCAGGTTCAGTATCCTCTACAGTGTGCCCAGGTAACAGCGTGGAAGATGCTGGTCTGTGTTGCAGTCTGTGAGGAGGGACTGTGGAGCTGAAAGAAACATCGGGTGCACACGTATGGGGCTGCATTATTACACACATACACCACCGTCATCCAGGACAGTTTCAACCTCACCTGCACTAAAGTGGTCACATTTCACAGCCAAATAGACTATGCATACTTTAAGTCTCTTCAGGAGAATCACATATAAATAAGCTGAATCCTAACACACACACACTGTCTTTATGGAAAATGGCAGCTAATCCATGATCATTTTTCCCCCCAGAAACAGGTTTTATGATAATATAGTAAAAATATTAAATTAGAAAATGCCTTACTAAGGGTTATAAAACCTTACTACACTAGAGATAGGTAATTATCCCCTCTACAGCCTAAATGACAGTTTAAAAGAAATAAAAATGTTAGTGCTCATTACTTGCTTTTGTAGGTTGCAATAAAGGGTAAGTTAAATTTTAATTCAAGGAAGAGCCCCTGCTATCGACCTTCTACCTCAGGTCCAAGTCCTGTTAATTACCCTGCAGGTTATTCTCCTGCATGAGACCAACATTAATACATTTTCTACAGTGGACATTCCCACTGGCCATTGAGGCCAAGAGTGTGGGGGAAGGGGTTACAAAGGGGGAAGGCATTTCAGCTCAGTGATTCAACTCTTGATTCTTAATGTGGGAGAGAGCAGGAATTATGTATTAAAAAAAAACACAAAACAAAACAAGTTCATCATGCATAGCCTTAAGAGAACCTCCAGTATTAAAGTACAGCTGCCCAGAGAATCAGGTAAAGATGAGGTTAACCTGAGGATTGATAGCTGAGCTTGTGGCTAAATCCTGGTCAGTGGGGATGCTGCAGGCACATGTCCTTGCAGCAGAAGGCAGCCTGGCCCTCTGTCCCATGGTGGCTTTTTGGTACCTACTTTTATTTTTAGCTTTGTTTTCCTAGGGATGGGGCAGGGGGTGTGGACACATCCTGTTTCTTTTCAGATGCTTCTACCTTTCCCTATGCAGTGGCACCAGACTAGCACCTGTCTGGGTTTAGGGCAGAGCTCAGTACACCCACATGTCAGTCTCCATCCTGGGGTGTGCAGAGACTTCCCCAGGGAAAGTACACACAGAGTGTCCAGCGATCCAGATGTGCACTCGTCCCTGAAGCACATCTGTCTGTGAGTGCGCCTTTGCGCGGGCCTGGCCCAGCTGTCCTCTGCCCACCTGGCACCAGCCCACCTCGAGTCCCTCCTTGGTCTGACCTGGGAGGTTGCCCTGCAGTGGACACCACACAAAAGGGACAGCTCAGACTATAGGTGCAGGGATTGAGAATGGCAGTGACTAAGGGCTAGGTAACAAGTCCCTGCAGGGCCTTTATTTTTAACAAAACTGCAGGAGAAGTTGATTGAGTTGTCAGCTGGTAGACCATTAAAACAGACTTTTGGTGGCAGATCACTATATGATTGGGGGGAGGGGGCATATAATTCAGAAAGAATTAAAAGAAATGAGTGATGTTGCTCTAACAAAATTCTCCCATTCCCGCCTACTTGTTAATATGACAGGGTCTCTCAGTACTTAGAGCTACAAAAGTACAAACAGGAACTGGGTCGATGCTGAACCCTCTCCTTCCAGCAATAGATAAATCTCAGTCATGGAGACATGAATGGACAGGAAGCTCTTCTGTGTCATCAAGAGATGCATTTCCAGTAATGTTTTACTTATTTATGTATATTAAGTTTCTACCAAAAGTATAATACACTTTGTTATATTGTTATTGTATATATGAATGTGTCCTAATAGTAATGATAACACAATCCAAAAATATTTTTTAAAATTAATTAGACCCTTACAGTCGCAAGAAATTAAAATATTTTTATTTCAACTTTTTAAATTTCAAAAAATATTTCAATTTACATATTTATTTTTGTGGCCAAGAAATATGATAGGGTGATCAATAAAAGACTTTCAAGCATAAAACAATTAGGACCAAAATCTCTAGGGAAAAGTCAAATGGAAATACACATTTAAAAAGAAAAATGCTGTAACATTTCCAAATTAAAGAGTTTGTTTATGTGTTATTTAAATGAGTGGTGATGGGTAGCAAATCAATGTGACATATAGATTCCATTGGGTGTATTACAAAAGGGATATGATTTTTATTTTAAAAATTAGTGTTCACAATATTCTGATAATTGTATCCTTTGTGATTATTAAATTTATAGAAAACATTTATATGTAAACTTGAAGAAGTATGAGGGTTTTGTCAAATTCTGTTGGGGTGTAGAAAAGCTGTTGGACCAGGGCCTGACGCCCCACCGGTACTGGTTGGGGTCCGAAGGTGGGAGGGAGGCCCAGCCACGTGTAGCCTGTGCAAAGTCCAAGGGAAAGGAGGAGCTGGATCTTCATCCTGGTGGTGCTCCTGGACCTGGGGAGGGAGCCAGGGCTGGGGAGGGAAATGCGGAGGAGACCAGGAGGAGGGAGCAGAGAGGTTGGGTAGGAGCTGTCACATATTCCTGGTCAGAGATGGTAAGGCCTTGAGGAGCAGGGAGCTTGAGATGCTTTGAAGGCACAATTGGTCCCTGATTGGTGGGTGAGGGAGACATGGAGTTGTAATTCCTTGGGGAGTTTTAGATTGGAATAACCCCTTGTTCATATTCTCCCTCTCTCTGTAAAAAGATTTTAAGAATCCAGAGCACTCCACTTTCCAAGTTGCTTTGCCATGAACAGCCTCGTCTGTTTGTCAGCTTTGCCCACCTGAGTGTGAACTGATGTTCGATCAAAACATGGGTTTCAGCATTGCATTCTCTGCCTGCCTCTTGAACCCTGCTGGGATGGTAACTGCTGCCCCAGCCCAGGTGCTTCTCTATTGCCATGGCGCTGAGTGGAAGCATTTGCTGGTGGTAATGATGGGTCGGATGTGGCAGGCTCGGGGAGGTGGGGAGGGTACTACTGCGAAGGCTGAATAGTATGTGCCTCTGCATTTCCCTCTTGTCCGATGCTGCAACCTTAATCTCACACTTTCCTATTTGTCATGGAGGCTCTCCCCTCCGTGCCACTTGATTTTTTGTGAAATGGCAAGAGAGACATGTACTTACTGGCAGACAGGCAGGCCATCGCGTGATGAGTGCAGCCTGATCAGGGTCTTGCTGTCGCTTCTGCGATGGAGCTGATGATTTGGAAGCAACTGGAAGTGAGGCTGCTGCCTCAAATTTGCATTTAGCATGAAGCTGCCTTCCACTTCCTAGGCTGGTGTCAGGCTGGCCAGGGGAGGCAGAAACAAAAGAGATGATGGAGCTCAGAGTGAACCTGCCTCCTTTGTCTGGAGGCCTGGGCTGGTCCAGTGTTCAGGGTGGGGGTAGCAGCAAGTTCTTGCCCCGATTTCCTGCACCGGGATTGGAGAGCGACTGTTCTTTGGCCCGACTTTCCAGATCTGCCCTTGTAGTGCTCAGAACCATAAGGTTAGTTGACATTCTCGGCTTCTGTGGTTTCTTTTTAAAGATTTTTTTCTTTTTAAAAAGCTTTAATATGCTATTTTTATTGCTGGATTTTCTAATTATAGACCTCTATTCCTACCACAACTATAGTGGGATAACTTAAAAAACGGACAAATACGTTTTTATGTTAAAATCTTGCTGAACCAAGAAAGCTGTTTGAAGGGTGGTGGTTTTGGGGAGAGGGGGTTGTTTGCTTTATTTTGAAGGTCAGATTTGCTGATGATGATGACTCAGATAATAAAAGCACTTTTAAAAGCCTGTTTTCTTAACAAGAAGAACAAGCTACATTTGGGGTTAGATCTTGAAAGTATAGAACAGAGCAGGCACAGCTTTCTTCTGGGGCTGTTTATTCCCTGGCCGGGAGACTTAGCCCGTGCCAACTCATCCCCCTTCCCTGAGAGTTAGTGGCCATGTATCCCCTGCCTCCATTGGCCATGTCCTCCACAGGCCACCTCCGTAGTGGATTTGACCTGTGTGGACCTTCGTGGTTCCTCTCTGCCCACAGGGGAAATTGTTCTGGAGTTTCTGCCATAAAGATAGGAGGGGTCCTCGTCTTTTTGAGACTTTACAGGCCTTGACACATGACTGGCCGAATAGTTGTGTGTATGTTGTATTTTAAACAGAGGTTGGACATCGTTTACTTTATTTCCAAAGACTCAAGACCTTGGCGTGTTGTGGCTCTCATAATGTCAAATCCCAATTTTAGAAATTACAAATTAGGCAATCGAATTATTTATTAGATTGAGAACAGGGAAAGGGGGCAGGGGAGCAGGAAGCACCTTGGTCCTACTGAATGGCTGCACATGTGACAGTAATTGGAATCTAGTTCCTGGGTCATTTTCATTGTTTTTCAAGTACTGCCAAGTCCAAGAAAATGTATGAAAACTAAATTATATCCCTACATCCCATGTCTGATTGAATCCTCCTCATCGTGTGGCAGTCTCATACATCCTATTAAAATATTCAATCTTGTTTTCTTACTTGAAGAGCCTGTCTGTAAAGGGCAAACTTACAGAAAACTCATTCCCTGGAGATGGGGGATGCAGCCACACTGGGCCGTTTACATATCTCACTATTCGATTGGCTTCTAGTTTCTCCCTCTCTTTGTATTTGTGAATAAGAGCTATAGGATGCATTTTTAATTACATGGCTGTGGTTTCAGTTCAACAAACGGATTGGGGTATTTCCCAGCTCCTTAGTTATTTTTTTAACCTTGGAAAGTTAACCAATGTGTTAACCAATTTGTTTTGTTTGTCTTCTAGGACAGAGTTATATCGATCTCTTTTTGGCCAACTCAACGCTCCAGAAGAAGGCCACGGGGATTGACAGCACCCATCTCTCTTTCTGCAAGCCCTTGAGGGTGGCCTCCAGCCCGGCAGCGCCTTGGCCAGGTCGGCTGCTCATCCAGCCCCAAGTGGAGGAACCTACTGGCCTATGGGGTTGAGTGAGTCAGGGACTTCCTGGGAAGGTGCGCTGTTCAGCACATATGCCTAACCAAGTCCCAGGACACCTGGAATCACCTGTCTCTGTCTGTGGCACTTCCATGTGCAAAGTGCCCTTCCCCCGTGTCCTTGAGCCGCCACAAATAAAGAGCGTTGTTACTGGCCATGTGGTTTTTTGAGCAGCACAAAGTGAGGTCTGATTTAGAGCTCTAGCAAGTCATGTGCCTCTTACCACATAGAGCTTCACAGGAGGAATCATTTGGGAGGATACTGCTTTCTGGGTGGACAATGTTTAGCAGTTGATTGTGGCTCTGAGGAGCAGGGAACCTCTAAGTTATGCCCTGGAGACTTTGTCACTTGGGAGTATTTGCCGATTTGTTGCTGAATACAAATCTCTGACTTGTTCTTTCTTTTCCACCCATAAAGATTCTTCCAGCGTCCTTTTCCATTCTCACCATTCCTAAATCACTTTATTGAGATCTGCTCTGGCGTAAATCTAGCAGGAGGAAATGATTCACTTGTTTTTCATCCAGAGGTCACAAGCTGGAAATTAAATCCCCATAAGGGGGATTTATTGGCCTGCTGTGGTCAATATGCAATGAAGTATCTTGCATAAGTAATGTGTGCCGACCAGCGGACGACACTGACCATCTCCGTGCCTTGCCCAAATCTTTATTTAAAGCTACGGAATTAAGAGGAGAAATGTTGCATCCAGGCAACTGAGTGCAGTTGTCGTCAATAACTAGTCATTGTTTTTAAAGTCGGATTTTCATGTGGTTTTAAAATGTCAAAACCAAGTGACAGATATCTGTGTCCCTGAATCCCACGTATCATGGGCTTAGCGTCTGGGGACTGCGTGCCCAAATGCTGGCCCAGTGCAGTTGGTCCTGAGTGTAATTCACTTCCATTTCATGTGAGCATCAGTGTCTGCTGAGCTCAGGATGGGGCATGTGGCGGGAGGAGGGTTTTTCCATCTCACATTAATTGGACCCTGGAATGTGGTGATTTGTTTTTCTTGTCTCAGTAGTTACCTCTTGGGCTTGACTATCAGGGAAATGTTTAATTTTCAGTGTGTCTCCAGTTACCCAGGAGATCAATCAGCAGAAATAGGAGAGTTTCCCTAGAACTACTCTCTTCAAAATGATCACTTTAAAAAATATAGGACATGCAAGCTTGTCTGTCTAGCCTGAGGATTCACGTGGGAACAGCCAGGAAGTGGCTCCTCATATTGGACTTCAGTGAGCTTCATGCTATAACCCACATTTCCTAAAAAGATAGAACCTTCGTCATCATCGCTCTTTATTTGGTGAAGAAAAAGGTTTAAACAGGTACTTCAAAATATTTGGAGTCCAACCTGTTTAATTAAAATGAATTAAAATCAGGAGAAATGAGAAAGAACGGACAGCATTTTCAGTAAAGGGAGGCTTGCATTTTAAAATTCAGAAGACCACCCTCCTTCCAGCCAAGAATAAATTGGAAACTATTTTAATTGACACGGATACTGCAATTCAACTGTTACTAGAAAGACAGATTAGTTGATCGATTTGCATTTTAATAAAACTAATACTTTACATTTTGGTAGCTAATGCTGATTTTTAAATGAGTTGAAAATTGTTATCAGAGTTTCAATCCAGAGCCCTTTCTCAGTGTTGACTGAAGCATTCCTCCCTTTTGTGTGGAGTTTGCTTATTTTCTTTTTGCCCAGCTGACTACTTCATGCACGACACTCAGAAACCACAGACCTTGAAGTCCTCCCTGTACAGGGAGGTGGCAAGCCAGCGAGCTGGCCACAGTGGACATAGACAGTGCCCACCCAGCCGAGGTTCACACTCGAGACCGGCCTTTCCCTTCAGGATAGAGAAGAGAAGGCTGGTTGCTTGTCCTCATTTATTTTATGTTAAAAATTAGTTACAGAAGCCTGACCAGTGTGGCTCAGTGGTTGACTGTGCACCTATGAACCAGGAGGTTCTGGTTCAATTCCCACCCAGTCAGGGCACATACCTGGGTTGTGGGCTCAGTCCCCAGTGTGAGCCGTGCAGTTGGCAGCGGATCAATGATTCTCTCTCATCATTGACCTTTCTCTCTCTCACTCTCCTCTGAAATCAATAAAAATATATTTTAAAAAATAATTATAGAGAAGTAGAAGGAACAAGTAGAAATAAGACTGGGCTATAATCTGCCACCCAGACACCCACTTCTAGTTACTGACACTTAGTGCTTCGCAGCCTCTTCCCTGTGCAGGTGCCATCGCACCAGGGAACCCGTCTCCGCAAGCAGAGGGGGTGGGGGACTTGGTTTTTACTTTTGGACAGTTCAAAATGTTGTACTTACCCTTTAAAAACAATAAAAGCAAAACACCCACAAAGCCATGCACCATCTCCCCCTCCACCTAATACACACACAGCACCAATTGAGAACCAGTGATACACAGTATATTCTGCATTTTAATATTAAGAGTACAGTAAAAGATTACTTTCATGTTTTTGCAGATATCACAAGTATTTTCATTGCTAACTAGTAATTCCATTTGGGGCATGTATCTTCAGTGCTTAACCAAATCCCCTATTGTTGAGCATGTAAACTGTTCATTATTTGCTATTATGAATAATGTGACAGTTTTTTTGAGCAAAAAGCTTATTTATTGCCTTTTAAAATTATTTTTCTTGGCATATATTTTTAGAAGTAAAGGGAAACAAGTGAAAGAATCTGAGTATTTTGAAGGCTCTTGGAACACATCACGGGGGCTTGTTCACGTCTCGCTTGCTTTAGGCGGGGCTCAGAGGCAGAGTGGGGAGTGGCCCCGGAGTCTGATCCTGGGGTTTATTTCTTGCTCCCCAGGGAACCCTTCAAATCAGCAGCATCCTCTGGGAGGATTAAAGAGCTACTGCCTGTAATGTGCTTTGGATGCTCCCATGAAAGATGATGGATAAATAGAAAGCGACACCATATCTCCACACCTCCGCATCCCTCTCCCCCCACTCCTCCCCGCCCCCCATCTTTTTTTCCAGCTGCTAGATCCACTTTCATCTCTGGCTTTCGTGCTCCTGGGGATCTTTCAGGAGGGTGTCCTTGCCGTGTGTGGGTGTGCCTTCCTGCAACTGCTCTGTACTGTTTTGGGTGTGTAGCCGTTCTCTCCAGAGTCACATCCAAGACCACTTATTGCGCATCGTAGGGAAACCCTGGAAGCCAGCAGGGCACCAGGGCAGGCCACCGCCAGCCCATCCAGCAACAGACTCTGCATCCGTCTCCAGTTGAGAAAAGTAGGTTCTTCATGGACGTTGAGTTTCCTGGTCTCCATGTGCATTGCTAAGACCTCTCCGAGATGACTGCCTCTTCACTGCTTCATCCCAAAGGAGCCGAGTCCAAGGGCTCGAAATGAATCCAAATGTGACATTCGTCATAAGCCTTGGGACCATTTCCCAGGACATAACAGTCACTCCCTATGTGGAGTGTGTTGATGCCAAGATCCTGGTCTGCCTGGGCTAGAATCACAAACAAGGCAGCCACATGTCTCAGCAGAACTACAGACGGTAGAGGCAGTGTGTCCTGGAGGAGCCCGAGGCTGCCCTGCTGCTGACACTCTGACGGTCCCAACCTGTGCACTTGCATTTAACAAAGACAAGTACAGGGGGGCCTTGACTTACGAGTTTAATTCGAGACCGAGCTCGTTAAGGAGCTCGTTAACTCAAATTATTCTGTCAACTCAATGCAAAAAATCAGCGGAGAGATAGCTGGTATCTCAAAAAACTTGTTAGTCGGGACACTCGTAAGTCAAGGCCCCACTGTACAAGCAGTGAGCCTTGTCTAAAGCGAATGAACCTTATTTTCTGCACTTGAACTTGTTTTTACTTTTTAAATGTATGTGTGTGTCTGTATATTGGGGGCAACTGTGCTGAATAAATTAAGCTTGCCTTAGTCATTCTTTTTTAAAATGTTATCTACCTTATTTTCTTTCCATCTTTTTTTACTTTCCCTGTCTTCATAACACTTCAAAGGTAATTGCCAGTAATTTGGTAAGTTCATTAACTAATTCTCTCTTAAGTTCAGGGGATCCATACCGCCCAGCTGCTGTGCATGCATCCATTCCTCCCACCACTCGTGATGAGTCATCGCCTGCAGAGGAGAGGGATGGCAAAGCTGCAGTGAGTCTGCCTCATCTAACTTTTGTTTTTCTTGTTTATCTATAGATTTCCTTTACCCTGCCTTTCTTGCCCATGGTTGGGGTCTGCCAATAGGGTCACTGCCCCGGCAGCATTTATATTCCTGAGAGGTTTGTTTGGTTTATTTCCCCTGGATGAGAGTTCTCAGTTCATTTGTTGAGGTCAAGGACACTGAATTCTCAGAAAAGAAACTTTAAAAGAACATTAAAAAAAAAAAAAAGCAATCCCACATCACTGATAGGGTAGAAAAGAATATAAGGTCCCCTTTAGACAATGACAGTAACACATAAAGATTCCTGCCGGCCCTCCTCCCACCCCATCTTCCCCTTTATGACTCAATTGGAAATGAGCTCAGTCTGCTCTGGGCCGGCAGGCTGCCCATCAAGTCACATGGGGCTGGCTGCTTCCTCCTCTAGTCTGCCCTCCCCAGGGTAGGTGGGGGCTGTATTTATTTAGGGGCCATGTTACCCAATTCCAATAGAAACTTGGGGGCACATAGCTGGTTTTGGAACGGGCATATGTGATGTTTTGAACCCAGGACAGATATGAATGAAAGATGCAGTGGGGAGAAATCTGGACTAGAAATAAAAATTGCTAGGATGTGTCCTTGAGGAAGTCTTTTGACCTTTGGCCTCAGGGCCCTCACTGTAGTATGAGGGCCTACTAAGTTGGCTTCTGAGGACCTTCCTAATCTAAAGCTCCTGCTTCTAAGTGAAGGCAGCATGGTAGATTTGGGTTTAGCACAGGGGCCATCATGTTTTTTCACATCCATTTATTCAGATATTGATTGATCTACTGTGTGCCAAGCCCTGGTGGAGGCTTAGCAAAGGACTATATTGGCAGGTCACACAGACGGGGGAGGGGGGTGTCTCTGCTCTCTTCTGTAGAGTTCTGCATTCTCTAGTTTGGGTCTGATTGAACCCATTGCACCCACTAGAGGTGCCTCTATTAATCCTGCTGGTCTTCCTGGAAGCCCAGGCTCTGAACCCTTTCTGGGCTTGGGATCAAGTTCCCAAGGTTTGGTTTCCCAAGGTGAGAGGTCAGCCTGGCCAGGGGCTCCCGGGCGCTTCTTCCTGGGCTCCACAGTTGGCCTCTGCGTGCCCAGCCTCCAGGACTGCCAGGTGCATCCATGTGCAGGTGTGGCTGACACGCAGCGGGAAGCAGTCAGCCTGTTGCTCTGGTGTCTTCCTCCCCGTGAGAGGGCAGCTCTGAACCTGCGGGACTCCTTCATCCTGGAGGCCCGCTGCCTCCGCTCTCCTGTGGGTCCCTGGGAGCCAGGCAAAGCCTCCAACGCTAGACCTTCCTGGGGTGCTGGGGCTAGATCCTGTCACTGCCATCACCCCATCATACCTTGAGTCTTTGGAGCTTTGCAACGAGGCCGGTGGCCTCTGTATTGATAGCTCAGGCCTATTTCCAAACCTTTTGCAAGTTACACTAAACGCCAAAATAAAAATGAGGACAATGATGAACAGACGGGACGTGGAGGGCCCCAGCTTGGCCCAGGGCTGAGGGCACAGAGTCTTCACACTCCAGGTATGTGCGGGCCCCGGGGGAGCCCCACCCTAGGCCGGAGAGGTGGCTGGGAGTGGGACCTTGGGAGCAGGAGGGTGTGAGGATCCAGTTTCCTGCCTGGGTCTCTCCTGAGGGACCAGGCTGGGAGCTGACTCCCTGGTGCCATAAAATGATTTTCCAGTTTGACTCCTGTGTCCTTTAAAGTTGTAGCACACTGCGCTGGATTTTAAGAGCTAAATGTAAGGCTAATACGGAACACTTGAAGCGTGATAACTCCGGGTTCATATTGTTAGAGGAGATAAGCAGGAAGGAGCAGGTGCTTTTGAATTTACTTATCAGCCTTTCCGCAGGCTCCTGGGCCAATCACCCCCACCTGGGCGCTGTGATGTCCTGGGGGATCTTGGGAAAGGAGGCTGTCCCACGCCCTGGGGCCTCCATTTCATCCGCTCACCTCGCCAGAAAGGCCAGGCCTTTGTTCCCGGCGGGAGTGCGCCCAGGTGTGTGCGGCGGCAGGAGGGCCCCCCCACCGACGGGCGCCTCACTCTCGCCTTCCGCGGGAGCCCTGCAGAGAGTTTGCGTTTTAAGGTCACATCCTGATCTCGGCGAAGGAGGTAAGGGGACGGACGTGAGCCCTACTTCTCAGTTATATAATTAAGCCGAGGTTTCCCTTCCTAGAGGAACAAAAAGAGGCCAAGGACAGACTAATTGAAACCTCAAGATTGCTTACCCCCCGAGTGGCCCGAGCAGGGGGCTGGGGCCGAGAGCCACCTCTGGCTGGGGAAGGGGTCCTGACCCCGCACAGGCTGCCGTCCACCGAGGGGTGGAGGGGCGGGGAGTCTGTTAAGCATGGGCGCCTCCCCTCGGTTTTCTTTTCAAATAAGCCGTTGCTTCTCCCGCCCAGACAGGGAGGCCCACGCGAGAGCTGGCCGGCCGACACCTCCTGGGCTGGTCACTGCCCTCCTGTCGTCCCGCCCGCCCCTCAGCCCCGCAAACAGCACCGCGCAGCCCCGACGACCGGTCTCCAGGGGCGCTAGAAGGCCCACCTCTCTACGAGGACGTCAGCCAGGCCCTTCTGAAGCCGCTCATTACCAGATAAGTGATGGTAAAATAGGTGCGTTATGAATCGCAGACGTGGTTGCCAATTAGAACCCAGGCGTGTGCGCTCGGTACCTGTTCATACATCGCTCCGGAGTGGAAGGGTTTTCTCGCCTCTCCTTCCTTCTCCCCGCCCCCAGAAGAGAATTTCAACTTTAAGACAAACAACTTCATTTACAAGTGTGTCTCTAATTAGCTGCAGAATTAGGAAAGCTGAGTTTTCCCCCATAGATCGGCTGAACCCTCGAGGGAGACTGGTGGAATAGAGAGAATCGCATTTCCAATTATTTTGTTGAATTGCTAATTTAGTTATTGTGCCTGGTGTAATTGTGATGGGTATTGGGTGTGCAATTCAATTTGTTTTAAATATTTGTGGGAAGGCTGATCAGTAATGGAGCTGACCTATTTTGTGGCCCAAATTGAAGGGGAAAAAAGGCTAAAACACAACAGCCACAAAGATATAGTTTGTTTCCATTTTTATTTTGATCTCTCTCATCCCTCTTAAGACCACGAATGCAACAAAAGGATTAAATTAAAAGATGACAGCACTTTGATCTTCTCCCTTTGAAAGCTTAACTGTCCTTGGTAGTTTAATATGCAGATATGTTAGGGCACAGCTGTAGATGCATTGCTGAAGTCCAGCAGCTCCCGCCTCCGAGATTGCAGTGCCTCCAGGTGGTTTGGGAGTTTGACTTTTAAGAACAGGCGCTCCTTGGAGGGACTGCGGGTTTGGTTCCAGACTACCACAATGAAGTGAGTGTTGCAATAAAATGAGTCAAAATCTTTTTGCTGGTGGAGGGTCTTGTCTTCTTGGTTCATAAAAAAACACAACACCTGTGAAGCACAATAAAACGAGGCGAGCCTGTGGTGCATAAAGAAGTGGATGGGGTGCCTGCAGCAAATACTGGGAAGGCATTTGAGCTGCTGGGCCGAGCCTGGTGCCTGGCAAGGAAGACGCCTCCCCCTTGGTAGACCACGTGCAGGGTCCGTGACCTGGAGACCCATCCGGTGGTGTTGGCACATCCTTGCCCCAGGTAGGCCCTGCTGCTGCCTGGTTGAGCCTGGGCAGTTGTGAGGAGGGTGAGATGTGAGGTTCCCTCCTGCTGGTGGTGACTCCAGGTGAGCTCCTGATGGCCGAGCTGGAACTTCCCTCTTCAGGGCTTCCCCATCTCCCCACCACTCCACCAGGGTCTGGACCAGAGGGAGGATCTGTGTCTAATATAGTTTACCCGCCTGTTGGGTGCTGAGCAAATCGATCCTTTCTGGGCCTGGAGCAAGGCTTTGGCTTGTAGGAAAGAGCAGCAGATAGGGCTCTGCTGGGACTTGAGGCCACAAACAGGACGGGACTCCAAAGCAGGAGCTCTCTGCCTCGGCTATTGTGAAGTTGGTGTGGAGTACCATGTGCTGTTCCGCGGGGTTGTTGCAGGTGACTGGAGCCCCTGACCCTCAGCGCCATCCTGCCGGCCACTCCTACATCCTCGGCTTTCTCAGACACAGGGTAGGGCTTGGTTGAGCCAGATCAGAGGATGGCAGACCAGAGTACATTTTGAGGATCATTAATAATAAAATGGGTAATAGAATCAGCTTTGATCCTGAAAGGATCACTTTGTAAGTCAATTAACTTAGGAAGGTGCCAGGGTCCATTTCTGCACTTAACTGATGAATGAAGTTTAACTTGGCTGTTCCTATATGAGAGCTCACAGGGCCCACGGAAGGCTGCAGACACGGGTGGTCTTGCTTCTCTCCAAACAAGCATTTCTGGAGGAACCAAGGAGAAGACCTAGTGGATACAGTTGCGGATCTGAGGCTCTGGATCCCGAGGGTGGGCAGACAGGAAGACAGTCCTTGTCCAAGCAATGCCATGAGCTAAAAATAAGCCACTAAAGGGAGTCTGGAAGTCTTTGGGGGAGAGCGGGGGTGGTAGGGGGGGGGAGCACGAGTTTGTGGAAACAGGTGCCAAGGCAGGAGGGCAGGCTGTGGGTGTTGGGGGTCAGGTTAGTGCACCCCGCCCCATTACTGGTTATATAGTTTTTACAGCCTTGATATGGAGGTGTAATTTACATTCATTAAATGAGTCAAAATAACTCCGGGTTCATATTGTTAGAGATAAGATAAAATTCATCCATTGTGAGTGTACAATTCAGTGATTTTCAGTAAATTTGTAGAGTTGTGCTACCATCCACACATTCATCACTTTTAGAGCATTTCCATCCCACGAGTAACTGTGCTGGTTTGCAGTCTGTCCTTGGTTCCATCCCTGCCCCAGGCAGTCGTATGTTTGGTTTCAGTAGCTGTTGATTGGTCTTTTCTGAATGTTTCCTATAAAAAGGATCGTAGAATATGTAGTCTTTGTGTCTGGCTTCCTTCCCTTAGCATGAGGTTCATCCATGTCATGGAATGTCGGTAGTTTATTTCTTTTTATTGCTGACTAGTATCCGTTGTATGGCCACACCACATTTTGTTCGCCTATTGATGAACATTTGGATTATTGTTAATCCCAAGGCTTTGTGGAACATGTTTTTATTTCTCTAGCCGTGGGATTGCTGGGTTACATGGTAAGTTTAAGTTTTTAAGAAACTGTCCAACTGTTTTCCAAGTGGCTGCACCACTGTGCATGCCCACCAGCAATCGCTGAGGTTCCAGTTGCTCCACATCCCTGTTAATACTACTTGTTGTCGCCTATCTTATGATTATAGCCATTCTAGGACACAGTGGGCTATCATTGTGGCTTTCAATTCTGTTTCCCCAATGACTAATGGTGTGGAACAGCTTTGTATGTGTTTATTCGTAAATTTACCTTATTTGGCAAAATGTTTATTCAAGTCTTTTGCTTATTTTTAATTGAGTTGCTTGTCTAATTATGCTGTAAGATTTATTTGTATATTCTAAATACAAATCCTTTATCAGATATGTCATTTTCTCCTATTCTGTGGCTTGTCTTTTCATTCTCTTATGCTATCTTTTGAATCACAAATGTTTTTAATTTCGATGGTCTCATTTATCAATTTGTTTCCTTTTATGGATTGTGTTTTTTGGTGTCAGATCTAAGAAATCTTTGCCCAACCCAAGGTCACAAAGATTTTTGTCCTGTGTTTTCCTCCAGAAGTTTTATAGCTTTAATGCTTATATTTAGGTCTATAATCCATTTTGAGTTAATTTTTGGATATGGTGCAAGGGTGTAAAAACATAATTTTGCATATGTATGTCAATTGTTTCAGTACCTTTTACTGAAAAGACTATTTCCCCGCATTGGATTGCCTTGACTTCTTTGTTGAAAATCAGTTGACCATAAATGAAAATTTATTTCTAGACTCTTAATTTTGTTCCATTCATTTTGCCTATTTTTACACTAGTTAAAGTTTTGAAATTGGATAGTCTAAGCCCTCTAAATTTTTATCAAAATTGTTTTGCTTATTCTGGGTCTTTGCATTTCCATATAAATTTTAGGATAAATTTAATTTCTATAAAAATGCCTTCTTGGGTTTTGATAAGGCTTACATTGAATCTATACATCAGTGTAGGGAGAAAAGCATCTTAACAACATTGAGTCTTCCAATCCATGAACATAGAACATATCTTCACTTATTTATATTCAATTTCTCTCAGCAGTGTTTTATAATTTTCAGCGTTCAAATCTTGCACTTCTTTTGTTCAATTTATAAGTATTTTTGTTGTTTTCTTGATGCTACTGTCAGTGAAATGCTTTCTTAATTTCATTTTTGGATTGCTCCTTGCTAATCAATCAAAAATACAATTGATTTTTTTGTACATTGATATTGTACCCTCACACAGAATCATGTCATCTATGACTAAAGACAGTTTTTAACCTTTCTTTCCAATCTATACTTACAATTTTTTAAATATATTTTTATTGATTTCAGAGAGGAAGGGAGAGGGAGAGAGAGATAGAAACATCAATGATTAGAGAGAATCATTGATTGGCTGCCCCCTGATGCCCCCTACTCGGAATTGAGCCTGCAACCCGGGCATGTGCCCTGACTGGGAATCGAACCAGAAACTCCTGATTCATAGGTCGATGCTCAACCACTGAGCCATGCTGGCCAGGCTATTTTTTATTTTTTTTTAGTCTGTTGCACTGGCTAGAACCTCCAATATGATGTTGAGTAGAAGTGGAAAGAGTCAACATTCTTGCCTTATTCCTGATCTTAGGAGAAAAAGCATTTACTCTTTCACCATTAAGTATGATGTCAGTGAGGTTTGTCATAGATGCCCTTTATCAAGTTGAGGATATTCCTTTTTCATCAGTTTGCTGAGTACTTTTATCTGGAATGGATGTTGAATTTTTTATCAAGTGCTTTTCTGAGATGATCATGTGGTTTTTGTCCCTTATTCTATTAATATGGTGTATTACATTAATTGACTTGGATGTTTAACTTTGCACTCCTGGGATAAATGTCACCTGGCTATGGTGTCTAATATTTTTATATGTTGCTAGTTTGGTTCACTAATATTCGCTAAGGATTTTTGTGTCTATCTTCATGAGGGATATTGGTCTCTAGTTTTCTTACGATGTTTTTGTTTGGCTTTGGTATCAAGATAATACTAGCTCATAGAATAAATTGAACAATGTTTCTCTTATGTTTTTGGAGTTAGTGAAAGATTGGTATTTCTTTAAATACTCAGTAAAGAACTCACCAGTGATGCCTTCCAGGACTGACTGGGCTTTTCTTTGTGGGAAGATTTTTAATTAATAATTTAATTTCTTTACTTGTAGGTCTATTCAGATTTTCTATTTCTTAAGTCAGTTTTGGTAAATTTGTGTCTTTCTAGGAGTTTGTTCACTTTATCTAAGTTGTCTAATTTGTTGGTATGAAGTTGTTTATAATTATTTCTTTATAATCCATTTAATTTCAGTAGGGTCACTAGCACTGTTTTTTGTTTTTTATATTTTATTAGTTACCCCCAATCTTTATTTTTTCCTAAATGCTACTTGCATTGGGTTCAGTTTATTCTCCTTTTATTTTTCATTTTCTTAAGATGAAAGTTTAAGTTATTGATCCAGACCTGTTATTGTTGAATTGTCTATTTCTTCTTTTATTTACGTCTGTCAATTTTTTGCTTTATGTATTTTGAGGCTCTGCTTTTAGGTGTTCATGCATAGTTATTATAGCTTCTGAGAAATGGATTAATCATTATAAATGTTCCGTTTTGTCTCTAGTGATATTTATCTTAATGTATAGTTTCCCAATATTAACATAGCCATCCAGCTCTCTTATGGTTGCTGTTTACATGGTATATAGTTTTTTTTGTAAGTTTACTTTTAACCTACTTGTGTTTTTTAATCTGAGGGTTTTCTGGCAGATAGCACAGAGTTGGATTTGTTTTTTATCCAGTCTGGCAGTCTCTGCTTTTTTATTGCAGTATTTAGCCCTTTCTAATTTAATGTAATTATTGATAAGACTTTTGTCCATTTGTTCCTTTACTGCCTGCCTTCTTTTGTATTAAATATGCCATTTAATTCTATTGTTGTTGAATTACTATATACTTATTTTAAAAACACAAAGTCTACTATCATAACCATTCTCAAGTGTACAGTTCAGTCGTGCTCACTACCCTGTATTCCCATTGTTGAGCAGCAGATTTCAGAAATTCTTCACTTTGGAAAACTGAAACTCTATCCTCATTAAGCAACACTTCCTATTTCCCCCTTATCCAGCCCCTGGTAATCACCATTCTACATTTTCCCCCATGAATTTAACTACTTTAGATATCTCTGATAAATGGAATCATACAGTATTTGTCTTGTTGTGTCTTGCTTATTTCACTAAGCCTGATGTGCAATGGTTCACCCAAGTTGTAGCATGTAACAGGATTTCTTTCCTTGTGAGGCTGAATAATATTCCACTGCCTGTATAGGTCACATTTTGTTTATCCACTCATCAGTTAATGAACATTTGGGTTGCTTCCACATCTTGACTATTGTGAATAATGTTGCTATGAATATGGGTGTGCAAATATCTCTTCAAAACCCTGCTTTCAATTCTTTCGATATATATCTAGACTTCTAGTTTGTATATAATCTTCAGAGAATGTCTATTCAAGTCATATGCCCATTTTGAAATCGAGTTATTTGGGTTTTCTGTTAAATTGTAGAAATTCTTTATATATTTTGCATATTGTCCCTTATTTGATATATGATTTGTATTAACTATATATTTTAAAGTTATTTTCTTAGTGGTGGGTCTAGGGATTACATTACATTGTATGAAGTGAATACAAACAATTCTGGTGAAATAAAAATTTGGTTCTAATGTAGTTTGGTTTTTCTTCCCCTTCCTTTATGTGATTATCATGCTATATTTATATTTGTTATAAACCCAAAATGAAGAGATAATTATTCTTCAAAATCTTATGTATTTCACAAAATTAATGAGAACATACACGGTCTTTTTACTTATATTTACCTTTTCAAATGGCTCTGTGTAGATTCAGATTACTATCTGGAATCATTTCTTGTCAGCCTACATAATTGCCTTTAATACTTCTTGTAAGGCAAGTCTTTTAACAATGTACTCTTGAAGTCTTTTTTTCTGGGAATGTCTTTATTTCATCTTTGTTTTAAGGATAGTTTTGCTGTTACTTGTTTTATTGTTTCTTTATATGCAATGAGTTGTTTTTCTCTAGCTTCTTTCAATATTTTCTCTCTTGTCTCTCAACAAGTTGGCTATGGTAGAAATCTAGGTATCTATCTTTTTGTGTTTATATCCTTGGGGTTTATTGCGCTTCTTAGATCTGCAGTTGTTTTCCATTAATATTTGGGAAGCTTTCAGCCACTATTTTTGCAAATATTTTCCTCTGCCCCTTTCTCTGTCTTCTCTGCTCTGGCATTCCCATTACACATAAATTTGCTCACCTGATACTGGTTGAATGGGTCACTGAGGCTGTGTTCATTTTTCAGTCATTCTCTGTTTTTCACACTGGATAATTTCTGTTGCTCTATTTGCAAGTTCACAGATTCTTTCTTTCTTTCCCTTCCTTCCTTCCTTCCGTCCGTCCGTCCGTCCGTCTTTCTTGAATCTGTTGAGTTCCTCTAGTTAATTTTTTAAAAATTTGCCAAGACCGGTTTGGCTCAGTGGATGGAGCATCGGTCTGCGGACTGAAAGGTCTCAGGTTCGATTCCGGTCAAGGGCATGTACCTGGGTTGCGGGCACATCCCCAGTGGGGGATGTGCAGGAGGCAGCTGATCAATGTTTCTCTCTCTCATTGATGTTTCTGACTCTCTGTCTCTCTCCCTTCCTCTCTGTAAAAAATCAATAAAATATATAAAATAAAAAAAAATTTGCTATCATATTTTTCAACTCTAGAATATTTATTGTGGTAAAATATACATAACATAAACTTTACCATTTTAATGCTTTTTAAGTGTACAGTTCAATGGCATTAAGTACATTTATGTTGTTCTGACACCATCACCACCATCCATCTCAAAAATGTTTTCATCATCCCAAATTAAAACCCTGCACCCATTAACAATAACTAATTTCCTACTCATTTCAGTCCCTGATAACCATTATGCTACTTCCTGTCTCTGAATTTGATAATTCTAGATACCTCATATAACTGGAATGATACAATAGTTCCCATTTTGTGTCTGGCATAGTGTGTCACTTCAGCATAATGTCTTGAAGGTTTATCCATATTGTAGCATGCATCAGAATTTTACTCAGGATTTACTTAAAACATAATTTCTATAATAACTTATATGAAGTTTTATCTGCAAAATCTAATATCTGAACCTACATAGACAGGATCTATGGACCTTTTTTGTTTTTCTCTTCTGAGGATAGGTTATACTTGCCTGTTTCTTTGAATGTCCCATAATTTTTTGTCGAAAATTGAATATGCTATATAATAAAAGGCTAATATGAAATTGTCCCCTCAACTGGGAGTTTGACCAGGGGGTGGGGCCAGCTGGCCAACCGCCCACGGCCACTCCCCCCAGCTGGCCCAGCCCAATCGGCCCCAATTGGGGTAGGCTGGCCGGACCCCATCTGTGCATGAATTTGTGCACCAAGCCTCTAGTTTTAATATATTACAGCAACTATGGATTCTAATTTTTCTCCTTGAAGGCCCCTTTTTGCTTTTGTTTTGTTGTGTTTAATAACTTGACTAAATCTGTGGATTCCGTTTCCTCTGTGGTTAAGCCTAACCTTGTGCCAATGGTTAATCAATCACCTAATGGTCAACCAATGATTTTAGGCAGCTGCTGGGCTCAAATACCCTGCACCACTAAGGCTTCCACTTTCTGATCCCGTGTGTGTGTGTGTGTGTGTGTGTGTGTGTGTGTGTGGCATGCGTTGAGAGCACATTAAAATTTTATGCCATTTTTAAGCATGCCCTGGCTTTATTTATTTATTTATTTATACTTTCTGATGGGACCTCTTGTATCTTCTCTTCATGTGCTTATAGGTTCATGGTCAGTTAGGGATGTGTGGATAGCTTAGTCCCTCTCTGGTCTCTTCTGCGTGGGGAGCTTATCAAGTTCCCCAAACGCTGTCTCATTTCCCATGTCTGTTAAGTTTTTGGCTAGGCTGCTGGTCTGTCATTTGCCACTGAGATTACTATTGTTACTAACAATGCCACTGGGTATGGAATATTTTTATCTAGACTTCAGCTTTCATCCACCATCCCAGATTAGAATCCTTCTAGAGCTGAAAGAGATCTTAAGGGATCTTCTCATTCTGCCTTTTCCTTTTGCATTCCAGGGAGAGCAAGACTCCAAAAGGCCCTTGAGCTGCTCAAGGCCCCACTGTAAGGGGGGCCAGGCTTAGAGCTCAGCCTCTGTCTTAATCTATTTGGGCTGCTATAACAAAATACCACAGACGGAGTAGCTTATAAACAACAGACATTTATTTCTCACAGTTCTGGAGGCTGGACGCCTGGGAGGCTGGTGCCACATGGTTGGGTGAGGACCCTCCTCTAGGTCACAGACTTCTCATTGTATCCTGACATGGCAGAAGGGGGACGGGATCGCTCTGGGTCCCCTGTTATAAGGCACTAATCCTATCCATGAGGGCTCCACTCGCACAGCTTAAGCACCTCCCAAAGGCCCCAGCCACTAACACTGTCACCTGTGGGGGGTTAGAATTTCAACATATGAAATGGCCGGGGGGGGGGGGGGCCCAAACATTCAGACCATAGCATTATACCCTTGGTCTCCCCAAATTCATGTCCTATTGCATGGAAAATACTCATTCCATCCCAACAGCCCCCAGAGTCTTAAGCATCAACTTTGAAAAGTCTAAAGACCAAAGTCTAATCTAAATTACATATCATCTAAGACAGATATGGGTGAGACACAAGGTATAATTCATCCTGAGGCAAATCCCCCTCCAGCTTTGAACCTTTGAAATCAAACAAGTTATGTGTTTCCAAAATACAATGGTGGGGCAGGCATAGGATAGACATTTCCCCAAAGGGAGAAACAGGAGGGAAGGAAGGGGTGACAGTTCCCAAGCAAGTCCAAAACCCAACAAAACAAACAACATCAAATCTTAAGGCTGAGAATAATTTGATGCCCTGCCCTCTGGGCTGGGGGCCCCATTTTCTGGACACACTGAGGGGGAACTTTGGACACATTGGACCTCCTGTAGTGTACCTGCCCCCATGACTTTGCTGAGCACAGTGCATACCGCAGCTTCCCTGGGCTGGAATCAAACAGCAGTGGTACTACCAGTCGGGCCCTAGCCTCCATGTCTCTGCTGGATAGGGGCTGGCTCCCCACAGCTTTGTGTGGGGTCATATGGCCTATTGAAACCAGGGAATGGTCCTCTTTTGAAACTGAGGCAGCAGCCCTGATGACCTCTGAATTACCTTTGGAGTCCTCTTCCCTTGTCTTGAAGAATGGAGAAAATTAGAAGCTGAATAGCTCTATGGTCCCATCTTGTAAAATCTAAGAAGTCCACTTCCTTCATTCCTTCCCGTCTTCTTCCCCTTGAGTTCAAATAGGCTATTTTCCTGCTGTTGTGGCTGATGAAGTCCACGGTTCACACCCATACCAATTTCCTGATCAAAGGGTCGCTTGGCCACATCCTTAGGGTTCTCTTCTGAACACGCTTTCTCATTTGCACTATGGGCAGACTAAGAATTTTCCATATTTTTCAATGTCTGCTTCCCTTTCAACAATTCTGTCTTTAAATCATTTCTCTCTTCTCACATTTTACTATAAGCAGTCAAGAGACACCAAGCAGCACCTTCAATTCTTTGATTAGAAATAGCTTCGGCCAATGGACACGGTCACTGGGGCAGTGGGGACTTGTCCTGGGGAGTGATGGCTGGCGGAGTGGAGTCGATGGGGGAAAAGGAGACACAGTAATACTTTCAACAAACAAACAAAAGAAATAGCTTCAGCCAATATCTAATTTCATTGCTCACAAGTGCTACCTTCCACCAAACTCTAGGAGATGAACACAGTCCAGCCAAGTTCTTTGCCACTCTCTGTTTCCAACCACACATCCTCATTTCCATCTGAAATCTCTTCAGAATGGGCTTCACTGGCCATGTTTCTACCAACCTTCTGTTCACAACTGCTCTCCCGAGCCCTCACCCAAATCACCTTGAAAGGTCTGTTCGTGGCAGTGTTGCCTTTTTCTAGCATGGACCTCCAAACTCATTCAGCCTCTGCCCATTACCTCTGTCCAAAGCTGCTTCCACATTTGTGGGTTTGTTATAACAGCTCCTCACTCCTGGAATCAATTTAGCTTAATTGAGGTATAAATGACATATACTTTAAGATAAAGTACACATCATGGTGACTTGATATATTTTGTGAAAGGATCCCCTCACATTAACACATCCATCACCTCACATAGTTATCTTTTTATTTCTTTTTGGTGAGAACATTTTTCTATCCTCTGGGCAAATTTCAATTAAATATCACAGTGCTATCAACAATAGTTACCATGATGTACATTAAACCTTCAGATCTTATTCATCTTATAGTTGAAAGTTTGTATTCTTTTACCAACCTCTCCCTACTTCTTCCACACCCCACCTCCAGCCTCTGGCAACCACTTTTCTACTGTTTCAATGAACATGACTTTTTTATTTTAAGATTCCACATGAGTAGATGCATACAGTACTTATCTTTCTCTGGCTCATTTCACATAGCATAATGCCCTCAAAGTCCATCTATGTTGTCACAAATAGCAGGATTTCCTGTTTTGCATGGTGAGAAATATTCCATTTGTGTATATATACCGCATCTTCTTAATCCACTCATCTGTTTATGGACACGGGTTGTTTTCATATCTTGGCTTTTGTGGATAATGCTGCAATGAACATAGGAATGCAGGTATCTCTTTGATATTCTGTTTTCATTTCCTTTACATAGATCTACCCGGAAGTGGGATTGCTAGGCCATATGGTAGTACTTTTTTAAAGTTTTTGAGGAACCTCCATACTGTTTTCCACCAACAGTGCACAAGGGTTCCCCTTTTTCCATGTCTTCACCAACACTTATCCTGTTAGAATGGCTGTCCTTCTGATGAATTTCCCTGATAATTAGTGATGTTGAGCACCTATTCATATACTGTTACCTTTTTATGGCCATTTGTTATCTTTGGGAAAAATGTCTCTTCTTTTTTTTTTTTTTTAATCAGATCGTGATTTGTCTGTTGTTTTGCTATGGTTATGAGTTCTTTATATATTGGCTAGTCACCCTTTATCAAATATATTACTTGCAAATACCTCCTCCCATTCTGTAGGCTGCCTTCTCGTTCATTTTATTGATTGCTTCCTTTGCTGTGCAGAAGCTTTTTAGTTTGATGTAGTCCCACTTATTTATTTCTGCTTTGGGGTCAAATCCAAAAAATCATTGCCAAGACTGAGCCCCTATGTTTTCTTCTAGGAGTTTTATGGTTTCAGGTCTTACTTCCAGGTTCAAGTTTTGAATTCATCTTGAGCGAATTTTTGTGTATGATGTAAGATATAGGTCTAGTTTCATTTTATTGCATGTGGCTGTCCAGTTTTCCCAGCACCATTTATTGGAGAGACCATCATTTCCCCATTGTATATTCTTGGCTCCTTAGTTGTAAATTAATTGTCCATATATGAAAGGGGTTATTTTTGGGCTATTATGGTCCATTGATCTTTGCATCTGTTTTTTATGCCAATACCATATACTGTTTCGATGACTATAGCTTTGTGATATAGTTTGAAATTAGTAAGTGTGATGCCTCCAGCTTGTTCTTTTTCAAGATTGTTTTGGCGATTCAGGGTCCTCTGTGGTTCTATACTAATTTTAGGATAGTTTTCTTTCTGTGAAAAATGGAATTTTTATACAGATTGCATTGAATCTGTAGATAGCTTTGAATAGTATGGACATGTTAACAGTATTAATTCTTCCAACTCATGAGCATCAAGTATCTTTCCACTTACTTGTGCCTTCAGTTTCTTTCATCTTATAATTTTCAGTGTACAGATCTTTGACCTCCTTGGTCAAATATATTCCTAGGTATTTTATTCTATTTGGTCTAATTATAAATGGGTTTGTTTTCTTAATTTCTTTCTGATAGTTCATTAGTAGTGTATATAAATGCAACTGACTTTTCTATATTAATTTTGTATCCTGAAACTTTACTAAATTCATTCATTAGTTCTAAGTTTCTTGGTGAGGTCTTTAGGGTTTTCCATGTACATCATGCTACCTACAAATGAAGTGTTTTACTTCCTTTCCAGTTTGGATGCCTTTTATTTCTTTTTCTTGCCTGAGTGGTCTGGCGAGGACTTCCAGTAGTATGTTGAATACAGGAGCTTCCTTGTCTTGTTCCTGATCTTCCAGCGGCTGAGGATGATGTTAGCTATGGCCTGGTCATATATGGCCTTTATTATGTTGAGGCCCATTCCCTCTATACCCAGCTGCTTCCACATTTTTAGGTTAGCACCCACTCCTGGCCCAAGTTTTTGTCTTAATCCACTTGGGCTGCCATAACAAAACAGTGGGTAGTTTATAACAACAAACATTTATTTCTTATAGTTCTGGAGGCTGCAAGTCTGAGATCCAGGTGCCAGCAAGATCAGGTGAAGGTCGTAGACTTGTATCCTCACATGATGGAAAAGGGTCTCTCAGGATTTTTTATAAGGCACTGATCCTGTTCACGAGGGCTCCACCCTCAGGACTTAAGCATCTTCCAAAGCCCCCACCTTTTAATACCATCACTTGCCGAAGTTAGGATTTCAACATACCAATTTTTTTGGGTGGGGGGCACAAATATTCAGACTATAGCCCTCCTCATTGGTACTTTCGCATAGTGCCCATGTGGCTCAACGCCTAGAGACAGTCCCTAGACCTGCTTTCATAAGGGGATGGTTCTCTGAAAATGCCCTCTGAGGAAGGTTCTGAGTGATAACAGGTGTCCTCTCTTGTGAGCATAAGGGGCAGGGTATGGAGAAATCTGACATTTGAAAATTTGTTACTAATACCCACCAATTGGTTCACATGAACTAATTTAGGTAATTGTTCAAAAGCCCCAGTGAGGTCCTTATTGCTATCCACATTTCACAGATTTAGGATCAGGAAATTGCCTAAGGGCAGGAGTGAGGATATTTGAACTCAGTTCAGGCTTATTCCAGAGTCCAAGTTCTAAGTGGCTATCAAAGAATCTGTTAGTACAGCCAAGCATGCTGCCAGCTTTTTCTTAATTGAGGGTCTGGATGTCTTTAGCTGTCTTTGTCTCTCCTCACCCCCAATCCTTCCTGCTAACTCTAACTCCAGAAGGCCAGTCACAGAATCACAATGTTGGGATTAGGCTCATCATTCAACCCCCTCTGAGCTAGTCTATCTCATTTCCTTCTAGTTGCTAAGGGGCTGAGCTCTCTGTGTGGCCCCAAGTCCCCTCAGAGCTGAGGTTCCATTATCATTCTGCCCTTCCACCCACTGATGTTTTGGAAGGTTTTGCTTGCCCACGTTCTGCATTTATGAAGATGTCCCATTCCCATTCTTTATTACAAACTGCCCACTGGAGCTCTGGCCGGCATGCGATAGCCAGGACTACTTCCTGGGTTGTTAAAACACTTAGTCATCGGAAAGACAAACCGGCATGGTGAGCCTGTGCTGCCCGAGGCACACGCAGGTTTCTGGAGTATTGAAAATAGTGGAGAGTCACCCATTATACCTGTGCCTCTTGGGTAGCTTGGGCTCACTATCTGGGTGACCCCTCCAGCTGGGGGACATACGCTCCTGGTGCTGAGCTTGGCACCTACGGCTGTGCTCCTTTCATCAATTAGGCTGCTTTCTGAATCTTTTCTTTTTTCTAAATCTTTATACCCAGTCTTCCCATGTCCCCAAACGGTCAAAGGTGCCCCACTCTCTCCAGGACATACCTCTTCTTTGGCTTAGCAATTAAAGATCTTCACAATGCTGCCTACTTGCTTTGTCAGGTTCCATCATCCATCCTCCCCCTAAATGATGCTGTGCTTCTATCTAGGGTCTCTTGAATAACTTTCCAAATGTTGGTGGCCTGAATTGGGACACCCTGACTTCTCTCCCAACTGGAAGCCTCTCTGCCTGCAGGCTTCAGCTCTCATGCACTACACACACGGCCTCACCATGGACCAGGGCAGCCGAGGTTTTACCCAGAGGAGGAGCCAGCGTTAAGGGAAGGCATCCTCGCAGGCCAGTGCCCCTCCAGGGCTCTCACCACAGCCTGGCACTGAGCCTTGCATATCAGAAAAAGTGCAGAAAGGGTCCTCCCTGTGACATCATTCGGCACTCGCGTTTGTCACTGTGTTCGTTTCCCAGTTGGGGAAATCCAGGTGGATCCACGATTAGATTACACAACCCTCACTGTTCAATCTTATTACCCCAAAGTAGTATCAATGGAAATTAAAATTTTTCTTTTATTGAAAAGACTGAAGAAAGTATCACTTCCCAACAGAAGGAGGGAAGTCCGAGGCCTCGATGCTGACCAGGGCTGCCTGCCCATGGAGTGCAGCAGCTGAAGGCTCGGAGAAGCAGAGTCTCCCAGACCCTGAACCTCCCTTCTTCCTCCCATTTCTAGGGCACCTCGCTTAGGGCGACTCCACCTGGTGATATGTGGGTGTAACATTATGTCACTTAGAGAAAGCCACCCTTTGCTTAGTTGTATGTCCCAAGGACACAGACACAGCACCGAGTCTAACAGTCAGCAGAGGTCAGTGCTTCCCCTCCTGCTCTTGTGACCTCTACCATTTTTTACACAAGTTTAGGGTTTGGTGTCTGTTCTCACTTCAACCGCATGGAATCAGAGAGAGGAACCGAGGCAGAGGGCTGAAGGCACACACTCATGGGTTTCCTGCCTCGGGGGTCTTTCGGCATGACGAGCAGGGCTCAGCCACCGGGAAGGGAGGCTCCCCTGCTCTGTGTGGAGCAAGACTGAGAGGCGGGGTAGGGGCTGAAATGACCAACAGTGACTCTTCTACAAATTGGAGGTTTATTTCCACAAAATGTGAAAAGATTGGACTGAAGCTCCTTGCTCATCAGAGTGTGTCCATCGAACTTCCGATGAGACAAGGGAAGGCTGCTCTGTGAACGAGGTGGTGGGACCATGAGGCAGTCTCAGTCCAGCACGTCCTGGTCCGTACTTGGCTACCCGCCTGCCTCGGCAACCTTGCTTGTGCAGGGGCTGTGGGATGTCAGTGGCTCACACTCTGTGGCTCTTCTGTCTTCTCCATATGAAAAATCCCTGTCCAGGGTAAGACCTAAAGTGGGGTGCTCTGGAGATGGAGCAGTAGGCATTACAGGGGTCTGGAGAGGAAATGGATTCATTTAATGTGTCATAATTTGCAGAGGGGAGAGGCACATGAGAGTAATCCACTGCCTCTGAAGAAATGCCGGGCGAGCACAGGCCCGTGCAGAGCAGGCTTCACACCAGCTGCCGGTGCATATCACTTTATTTATTGCAGGAAAGTGGAGAGGAATAATATGGTCAGAGATGAAGTCAATTCTTACTGGGTTAGCAGATACTAGCAACAGTGGATGCTGCCTCCTGGACTGAAGGTTGTTCCCTACCTTTTCCCGCCCTTCACTGGTGGTGCCAAACACTGTACCTGTACCAGGGCAGCCTGGCCGAGGCCCCATGCCCCTGGGGGGAGAGGGAGGGTGGGGACAGACCCAGCCACAGTTCCATCTGCATAAACTGTTCCCAGAGGAGGGGAAGTGGAGCTCTCTCTTGTGAACTACAGCGTTAAGGCTCAAAGCTGGAGGCTGTACACAAGTATTCATATCAGTGCTTCTAAGATGTCTCAGTGAATTTCCTCCTTGGTCACCAGTGACAAATGCAATTAGCTGCTCTGTAGGAACGGATGCTACACCAGCCTGATCACCTGCCACTCTTGCTTTAGGAATACCAACGGGGGAATCAGTAAGCTCTCTCCTTAAATAAACTGGTTGTTGACAAAAACAAGCGTTCTCCACCACCCATGAGGGGCCCTTGCGCGTAGGGCCCCGTGAGCCTGGAAGACTGCAGCACCAAGAGGGAGGCGTAGGTAATCTCAAGGTCATGTGGATTCTGGGGTCCTGGTGCTGAGAGCATAGGTGTCCGCAGGGGTCCTGTCAGCAGCGGTGGGGAGACCTGTTGCCCTGGAAATGGAGACAGTGACTCTGCAGGCACTACTAACCTCTGTGACTACCATCGCTCCAGGCTTAACAGTGACACCTCCCAAGTCCTAAAATGAGAGACTACTTCCCATGAGTGACAGAGGGCAGCCTTCCCCACACTGGCCTCTCGGGCAGTGACCTGCAGGGAGTGGTAGGTCCCCATCTCTCCACTTACTCTAAGAGAACTGACCTCGACGTTGAGGCCTCTAATCCACAACAGTGACTAGGTCTGTTTTCTTTCTCTGCTCTTTGGATCATGGTTTGCCTTCATCTTTGAGTTCCCATGGAGCTTGCCGATTTCATGCTCTATTTTCCTTCACAAACAGGACCTTGGTGTGATGAGGCCGGAATGATTCCTCTCCAGTGCTAGTGTGTGCTGGGCTGAACGTGGGGGTGAAGAAATAACGGATGTGAGGCTTCTTCCTCGCCCCAGCCCTCCCCTGCTACCTGGGGTGCAGGCTCCCGGGGCTGGGGACAGGTGAGGGCTGAGACCAAGGGGCAGCCCTGCTTCTGTGTAGGAAGACCTCATGGTACGTGTGTACCCTTCACTGCCTTCTTGGGTGTGTGCAGGGTAATAAATACTGAACGGGACAGTGTGACGGGGGCTGGAGCATGGCTCTGTGACCCTGTATCCCCGTGTGCCACACAGAACCTGAAACATTCGAGGGGAAGCAAAACGCCAGTTTGATTCCAGTGCTGGGTCTCCCGTGCCTTCTCGTTAACAGTGGTTTCCGTAGTAAAAGGCAGCTCTAGTCTAGCCCTTTTCTCTGGAGGCAGGGCGAGGGCGGAAGCTCTCTCTACGTCGAAGGGGAGTCCATCGTGGACAGGATCCGGACAACTTCTGCTCGCTGAGTGGGTGAGATGTGCTGGGTCATGTGGACGATGGAATCCATGGCGACCTCTGGATTGGCCTGGACCAAGCTGGAGAGGAAGATTTGGGAGGTGAAGAGAGAGGCAGCAGCGTCTAGATCAGGGCAGTGACAAACCACCCGTGGCAAACGAGCTAGCAGAGCTCAATGCTGACGCTCGTCAGCACCTGCCGTTTCCTACATGGAAAATGTCCCCAGCAGCAAGGGAGGTAGTGAGATAAACTGGAAACATTTCCCCATGGCAAACGGTAAGGAAGCGCTTCAACAAACCAACACCAATGGGGCCTGGCCTGGAGTTAGCACGAAGGTCTGCCCACTGGCTAAATCTGGGACATCAAGGTAAGAACGAATTAAAAACTACTGAAAAACAGAAATCCATTCGTGTAACCAATAGTGACTATATAATGAATGAGGAGGAGAGAGGACTTCTGCTTGTAGCAGAATTGGAGTGGTGGCTGGGATTGAGGAGGTCCTGATGGAGTTGGAAAGTTACTTTGAAACCTCACAGTAAAGACTGGATCAAGCAAGAAGCATCCACGGAGGCTAAATCCAGGTGAAATGTCTGATGAGTACAGGACACGTGCATAGCCTTGAAGTGTCTCCCCACAGACTGCTCTCTGGGTACAAGGGGAAAATCAGTGATAAAAAGTGGAGAAACTAAGTAACATCGTGACCGGATGGTCGAAATGAACACGAGGGGCAGATGGCATCATGCAGCTCCAGATGTGGGCCCCGTGAAGGCCACCTCCCCACATACGTGCTGTTCTGGCTGAGCACATACGATCTGAGTCTAATCAGGGAACAGCCGAGAACGAGCAGCTCTACGTATGGATCAGAGAGGAGAGCAGGCACCCTCACCAGCGATACAGCCAATGGGGTAAAATGTAAACAGTGCATCTGGGCACAGATTTGTTCTTTGCACTGTTTTTAGTTTTAAACTTTTCTGTAAGTAAAATGCTTCCAAATAAAACACTTTAAAAGATGTTCCCGCAGTTTCACCCTCTACCCCCTGCAATGGAGAGCCTGCAGGAGGAGAGAGGCGGTGGCTCCCCAGGAAACTGCGTGCCATCACTTTCTTCCCAGAATCTTTCACCCCGTCGGAGCACCTGCCTCCGGGCACAATGAACTAAGTCTGCAGCTAGGTGAGGAGGGACCGTGCTGGAGGGCTGTCTTATCTGTGGGTCACTACAGCGGTCTCTGGCAGAGAGAGGCCACAAAGATTGTAGGCGTCACCATCTCCTGATTTGTTCTTAAATCTTTTATTCCAAGAGGTGAGCCCCTCTTCTAGAGGAGCCCCCACTGCGGCTCACCTGCGGATCTGCTTGAGGACATAGTCTCTGCTGATGTATTTGATGTTTTCCTCTATTACTGAGCGAACGCCGTCCTCCTCTGTCAGCTGTTTCTCCAGCCACTCAACCAGGTCCTTGTTGTTGTCCCAAATGTAGGCCTGTAAACAGATGAACCCGGTCAACACCAGGGCCAGGCCGGACCCCCTAATTGTTTGACACTTGGAGGATGGATTCTGTTACTGTTGACATTGTAGAATAAGGAGACACCAGGCCTTGAGACAGGCGCTGTCCTCACCCTCCCCTTCCTTCTCTGGACACGGATGGAGATAGGGAGCATCCACGGGGTCCCTCTAGGGCAGTGATTCTCAACCTGTGGGTCGCGACCCCTTTGGGGGTCGAATGACCCTTTCACAGAGGTCGCCTAAATACATCCTGCATATCAGATATTTACATTACGATTCATAACAGTAGCAAAATTAGTTATGAAGTAGCAACGAAAATAATTTCATGGTTGGGGGTCACCACAACATGAGGAACTGTATTAAAGGGTCGCGGCATTAGGAAGGTTGAGAACCACTGCTCTAGGGGCATCAGTGCCTACATTCTGGCGCTGGCCTGTCACTCTAGGTCTCTACCGAGTCCACAAAGGCTGAGGAGACTAGTCAGAAGCCCAATTTTTAGTAAAGTGCCGATTGAGTGGGAAAGGCTGGCTGTTTGGTGTTTGGAAATGACATGTGTCCTTTCTGAGGAGCTGAGGCCCAGGAGCTGCTGCCTGGTTGTGGCCGTCTGGCATGGAGGAAGGACCTGCCGCACGGGGACAGGCACCGGGTCAAACCGCTTTTACTCTCGAAGAGCCTATTTCAAATGGTCAAGACGTCTGTAACCCAACAAACACTTTTTTTTTCAAGATCATTTAGCCGAGTATTTCCTAGGTAGTTGACTACATAATAATTCAGGAGTGTGTTAGAAACCTAATAGCCTGCTCTTCTCCTCTCATTTTCTTTACAAATCATTTAGGAATCGTTTTGTTAATGGTTTCCGGAAAACCAAGTACCACCATTAGGGCTCATTCATATTTATGTCATTTTGTTTGGGTAATTAAACACAAAGCTCGTCATTTAAAGGTGCGCTATCCTTCTCTGTTATCACTAACGAAGTCAAAGTCAGAATGACAATGAGTTTGGTGCTGTAGTTTAATAGGTGGATGCATTAGGGACTCAGGCTCAGGAAACTGGGGTGTACCACAGTTGTGCCTGCATCACACATTCAGGAGGCCACGTGCAGGGAGAACCAGCCCTGATTTCTAACTTCCTATTTTGTGCCTTTAAAAATAATGGTTTCTTTTCAGACTCACTACCCATCTCTAACTTAGCTGGCAAGTCAGATGTGACTGGTTATTTATTATATGTCGTGTAATTGACTCCACATTTCCAACAATTCTTAGAATCCTTCACAGCTGAAGGCCTGGGAGCCCCAGGACCAGCAATGTGCCTTTTCTAGCTCTTTGCCCATCTCTATAATCACTGATAGAAAGATCAGGTCTCCTAGTCAGGGTGGTGTGGCCACGACGGTGCGACCTGAGCGAGCCTTCCCCCTCATCTTACACATGAGGAAACAGAGGCTGACACACCTTGGAGCCTAAGGGGCAGAAAAGCATTTTATTTGGGAGGAAAGGAAGTGTTGACATGTTCCCCGGACACGGTCCTAACTCCTGCACCCCTGAACTCTGACATCTCCATCGCTGGAAATTTAGACTTTGCTCCGTGGCTCAAAGCCCTCACAACGTGCCCCCACTTATGGAGCTCTGGAGGTAGGAAAAACTAAAACAATGACTACTGCTTGGATTTCTGTATGGAAAAAACAACAACTAGGTTTAGCCAAGAACCCCAAAGCCTTTCATTTAGGAGAATATTTAATACTCTTATTAATCATTTTTAATCCGTTTGCTTTTAATTAAGAAACAGCATGATGCTTTCCTATCAACATATGCCAGGGAGCAGATTAATTGTGGCTTAAGATAATGCTCCTTGATTGGTGTAATGTATTAGCTAACAAGATGCCTGCTTCTAACGATGCTCAGACACCACACTGAAGAGCCAGCTACCCTCTTGAGAAAACCCCTCTGTCTTCTCCTCGTGCAGCCACAGAATGTGCTAGGTGTTCAAATTCAACAAAAACACATTCCTCGACAGGACAAGGGCAACACATCCCAAGTGTTAGAACTGTTGCTCTGAAGTCTCCCCTTTGCAAACGTCCTTCTATGAATGATCTGTTCACAGTAGAACAAGTGGATGACAGCCAACAGGCCAACCCCACTTAAGTTCAGCTCGTGGCGCTGGTACACAAAGGCAGAGGGGTCGCAGATCTGATTCAGCTGCACTTTTAGTAAGAATAAACAAACTTAAGCACCCATAGGTTTTCCCGTCACAGACTTGGGAGGATGTTGTGAGCTAACTTCCTTCCCTGGGGAAAAGCAAGGGTCTCTCCTGCTGGGGCAGGGAGTCTAGAGTTGTCTGCCCTCTCAGAACAGTGTGCCAGCTCTAGTCCCAGAAAAAAATAAGACATTGTCATTTCTCTCTGAAAATTATGAAAATGTGGCTCATTATTCCTGGTGTCCAGGTGTTGACTTTAAACAAGTGTGAAATGCTGGGCGGTTAACCTCACAACAGGGCTGACACTCATCCCAACCAGAACATTAAAACCAATAAAATATCGATTATTAAACATCCCTACAGTGGTCTTACAATAATGTTCAGTAGGCACTTTATCACTCTCTGCATCAGCGGATAAGTATCTCTAGCACTACTCAGCCTCACTAATTGTGTGTAGTAATTAGTCTATCTTACAAAATCTAAATGACCTGTTTGAAAAGTTTCATTTCTAACCTACTAATAGCTGTGAAGTTCTCTTTACTCAGTGGTACAGCAGGGCCAGGGAGCAACCCGGGCACAGCCTGATGGATGTGAGCCCTGATGACCATGCCCCACAGATAACTCACCCATGAGCAGCCTGGAGACACCTCCAGCAATGTGATTTTTTCCGGAGGCTTTGGAGTACAACAGCCATGTAGGCTGGGGTCTCCTGAGGCCACTCCAGTCTCAGGTTCTGCCTCACCTCCTGCCTCCCTGGCCCTAAATCAGAAGTGTGATACACAGACCATGGGTAACTTGAGGCGAGGCCTTGGGATTGGGGGAAATCCAGAATAAGAATAAATGGGTAGATATCTGGAGAGTAAGGAGGTGCTCTGGCATCTTGGGTTGTGGATAAGTTAGAGCATGCCAAAACAAAGGTCAGTTACTGATAATCTACTATGTTCTTGAACCACCACCCTCCTGCCAAGATCATTAACACCTTAAGCGCCCAGTCAGTCACCGGTGACTGACACTATACTTTCTGTCCGGAAGACAAAACAGGCTGGCGCTTAATGTGTTAAGTTGTACCTCTTTAACTCTTAGTCTATGTTACTTTATTTTCTTACCTTCTAACAAGCTGTGCTGAGAGAGAAAGAAACGGACATACACTGTCTACTGAATGCCAGTCATTGTGTTCCACACTTTACTTATGTTATTTAAGCCTCATGGAACCCTGTCTTACACATGAGGAAATAGAGGCTTAAACAATATGTCTGCACCAGTAAGTGGCAAAGCTGGGATCCAAAAAGTTTGAGATTCTAAACTCATGTTTTAGGACCCATTAGAATTGCTCCATGCAGAGTTCCAATCTCAATTTTTACTATTAGGCAGGGGGTGGGATCAGTCAGTTTGAAAACCCTCAGACTGTGGATCTAAAATTAAGAGAGAAAGCGTGCCCAAGAAACAAACGTGTGCCCTGTTTGATTGAAACCTACCTTTCAGGGAGCTGCAGTGATGCTTCCCTTCTGCTGCAGGAAAACTACGAACCATACCCTATGACGGGACTGTCCCAGGGACTCAGAATCCCCTAACTCATGGTAGTGGATTCCTCTAAGGCAGTGATTTTCAACTGGTGAGCCACAAGAATTTTTGAAACATGCAGTACCTGACTGTTTAGTCAGGGGCACTGACCTCTTTTCCCTTAGATTGTAAAAAAAAAAAAATAAAATAACAACAGCCATCCTGTGTGAATGCCCTGCCCTGAACCATAAATATATAGGCCATATAATAGAGTTGCATCTTATTGGTCAATTCTTGGTACCAGAAATCCTTACATACAAGTTATAGGCACCTGATTTTTAAGAAGTCACTTTGGAGCAAAAAGAGGTAGGTAATTAGTATTTTTTTGGGGTGTGTCATGAAATGAAAAAGGTTGAAAATCGCTGCTCTGGGGGAAACAAAAGAATTACATCATCCAGTTAGGTAGTATCACAGTGTCTTCAAATTTTTAGTCCCAGAATCTCCTTTTTTAGGATTAAGATTAAAAAAGCAAATTATCTAGGAAAAAAGAACACAGCATGGCTAATGGAGGCCTACCGCTAAATGTCTTTCCTGACCAGTAACCACAAGGATTAGAGTCACTTCTTGGTGCAAAGCTGGGGTCTAGACTCAGCCAGGCTGCACTTGAGAGCCACAGCACACAGGATCTAGGACTGTGTGAGGGACCAACAAAAAGTGACGGTATTAAGCCATTCCCAAACACTGAGCGGATTGCATGTCAACCCTTCAGAGGCAGCACACGGCCTCTGAACGTTGCTACACTTTCTTCTCTCAAGGGCGCTGCAGATTTTATCATCCACCCCACATAAACTAGGTCCTGCTGAGCCTGCAGAATATAGAGGAGGTTTCAAAGCCACCTCGCAGGATCACCGGCCTGCCTCTCTCTCCTTGGCTGTCCTGAGCTGAGGTGCAGGAGGATGCTGTTTGTAAACGGGCCAGGGAAGCGGCCTCCTCCAGCCAGGAGTCTGTCCACAGTCAATGTTCTCTCCATCATAAGAAGTGGAAATGACCTCTTCCTCCAGACGCAGTCCCCTGGGAGCAGGACGCTAAGGAGCAATGGAGGACCTCTCCACTCACTTCACGCTCGGAAGAAAGCTATTCCTTCCCTCATCCCTGTGCCTACTGAGGCCGCACACGTCCATTAGTGACTAATGTGGTAGGAAGGCGGGACGGGCCTCTCCTGGCCACACGCACACACTCCATTTACCTAGCCAGCCACTCTTAACTGGAGAACAACCTCTTATTTTACACTTGCATGACTTCCAATGCCAACTTCCCCTAGAAGCTGCCAGTAGCCACTGACAAAATTGTCTCACTCAATTATGATGCCACAGACTGACCTTAACCTGAACCAAATGTCACATGAGGCTGCACTCCCCTGCTGCACATCTGAAATATTTATCCAGAGAAGCTTTTCAGTCGTAAAAACATGGGTAGACTTAACACAAAGGTGCATCTTAGAAGGACCCCGATTCAGTGCCTTTTACACGGACGCAAACCTAGGAGCCCTTTCCTGAGAACATGCAACAGAGGCCGCTGCCCCCAGCACTCCCGCCCAGCAGTCACACAGGCTTCTGATCGCTTAGCTCTCAGCAAAAGGTATTTTCAGCACCTACTGCCAATATTCTGACAAAATGTTTACATGATGTATGTGACTTACTTTTAATCCATATACTAATAAAGGTTAAATTCTTGTACTTAGAAATAAAAGGTCTAACTTTTCCTTCATGTCTTCCCGTGGCTCTCTGTGCAGCCCGGGATTCCAGGGGCAGACGCACCCCATCTCAGCAGTCACTGCTCCAAGGCACGTGCCCTCTGTGAAGTCACCCCAAGAACACCCCGGACTCATAGCTCACACTTTGAAATCAGATCTCTAGTGGCCACAGCACCAACCACCTCAATCACCATCACCTCTTCGGCGTCTTGCTCCTGCTTTCTTCAATTCCACCCTCCACACAGCCTGAGCAGTCTTCCTACAACCAAGTCAGACGTGTCTCTGCTGCTTAAAATACCTCAGTGCTTCCCCCAGGGCCAAGTTCAAACCCCTCAACACGGCCCCACATGATCCCAATCTCTGAGCCACCTTGAAATACTTGCAATGCATGACACTCTTGTTTCTGCCTGGAATGTTCCTCCTGCATCCCCAAATCCAACCTTTTCCTCTGGTTCCTCTCTACATTGTTCTCAGGTCTCTGCTACATCCCTTCTAGAAGGCTCCCCAGACCCCCCTCTTGCTCCCCACAGAGCGGACTGGTGTCATGCTCCATGCTGTGCTGGGTTTGCTACGTTTAACCTGTCTCACTGTGGTATGTGGCCTCCTGACTCCCCTGTCTCTCCCATAGGTGGAGAGGAACATCTGCCTCTTTAACTGCCATGTCCCCAAGGCCTAATGCAGCATCTGTTATTTAGTACATATTCAGAAAGGTTTGCTGAATGATACAGTGTGAGCTGCAAAAAATGCCCTACAACTTCTGCCCTTAGAGGCCTGGGTTCTGAGGTGACAAGCCCTGCATCCTCAGGTGAGGTGGGAGCATAGCATGAGGCTACTCCGAGGGCGCCCACCTACCTTCACTGTTCCTTCCACTTCCACAAACCAGCGCCTCAACATGGCCTGGACCTGGCCGTCAGTCAGCTCAGGGTTGGCGTTGTGGATTTTCTTCTTGACTAGGTCCTCCAGCAGGAGGCGCCTCAGCCGCCAGTAAAAGAAGGTGCGGGATGTTTTCCAATCCAGGATGTCCTGTAACAGACAAGAATAACCCCAGTCACCCCTGTCCAGAGGGAACTCCAGGCACAAAAACCCACTCGCCAGCAGGCCGCTCAGAGATTTGAGAGCCGGCTGTGAGCCCCCTGCTCCGCACATGTGTCCCAGTTCAGGATGTAGCCCCCTGCACCCACCACTCTGCTGACCACAGCACCGTGCACAGCCATGGGCCTGGCTAACGCATAACCCCACTCTTGGCTGCGATGTTTCGGGGAAGGGGCTCTGAATTCCCAGATAACCAGAGTGAGGAACTGGGTTTGAGCAGATGGCTCCAACAACTTGCACACAAATCAAGTCTGTTAGCTGCTGCCGGAACCCTGACACTGTGGTAATTTGCAGCCTGAGCACCACCCGGGCAGCGCTCCCGCGTGACTCAGTTTCCCACCAGTAGAATGGAACTTGCCTCCTGAGCAGTCCAGGAGGCAACCTAAATCATGAATTGTTTTAGGATTAGAGTGGATATAGGAAAAGGGAGAAGTCTCTCCATAAAATGGAAAATGGTCTGACCTGCACACACTGTTTTAATCTGCCCCCAACGGCTCCTGCTTGTGAGCCTTCAGATCTGACAAGTCAGAAGCGACAACCACTGTACTTACGTTAATAACACCCTTCTCCTGCATCCGGCCCGGTGTGTCATGCAAGTCAGCAAACTGCACGGCTACCTGGTGGTATATGGGAACCAGGAATTCCTCCCGCTCCTTCAGCTTGTTCTCCAGCTCCTTCCGCTCAGCTGCACTGAGCTCAGGGGTGCCTGCAATTAAAGTAACCTGCCCGTCACACGCTGAGGTGACCGGAACCTCTGTCCAGGAGCAGCCAGTCATGGGAAGCTCAAAACCGCCCCTCCCTCTGTGACCCGCTCCCCGTTGTCATCGCCACCTCGGTAGAGCAGGGCTCCCGGAGACGCCACGGGGAGCACACAGGTCCTCCTTTCCCTGTGGAGGTCACAACTGTGGAAGCAGCCGCGAGAGTCCCTGTCCCCAGCTTCCCCTGAGTGGGGCAAACCACCACCTGGAGGCCGGAGTGTCTATTCCTCCCACCGACTGACAGCCAGGTCCTTTCCTGGCAAAGGACCCCATGCCCATGCCCATGCCCTGTGACCTGCTGGACTCTCAGAACATAGAACATGGGACAGCACCCCCTGTGCTTCTGGAACAAAGCACAGCTCTTCTCTCCTCACACCAGCACCCACCCAACTCAATAAGGACCCAAATGGCTTTTAAAGTCGCAGGCTGCTTTCCTCCACAGCTTCTCATCTCAGGTTTGGATGCTCTTAACCTGAAATCTATAGAATCCAACCTGGTGAGAGCCGGGTCTGTGTGTCTCATGCCAGCTCAGTGGGTTTGCCAGCCCTCTGGCTCCTGCCTGGGCTGCTATGGACAGAGCCAACCCCTGACCACAGTGACAAAGACACTCTAGTTCCTGGGCTAAAAGAGAAGGAAGAGGGGAAAGAAAAAGGCAGCCCACAAAGCCTATTTGGATCAGAGCTTCTAAAGCACACGGACCCTCAACTGGACAGACAGGAGAGTTTGCAATTCCTTCTCCATCACGGTGTCCCAGTCGAGGTGCTGCTGCTGTACTTTTATTCCTAACTGCTCTCAGAATGAACTGGCCATCAATACGGAAACGGTGGTTGCCTGCCTAGTAAGAAGGAGTAAGTCTGGCTGAAGGAGCTCTAGGTGATCGTCCCTGGTGTTGAGGACAACCCGAAGGGCTTTGTCACTAAAGCTGACAAGTAAATACATGGCCACAGGTGACGGGACGCAGAAGAAAAAGGTCTTTTTCAAGCATGTCTGTCAGGGAACAGGCCTGGCTGTTTATGCCACTATGAATCATATGCCATAAACAGCCTTGGGCTGCTGAGTGAGCCGTAAGTATTATATACAAACACATGTTAATAGAACAGGGATGTAACTATAGTACCTAGTTCCATTTTTTTATGAGGTTTTTGGATGCCCAACTCTACTTAAAAAACCCCACACACCATCACTACTTTAAAACGGTAAAGCACAGAGCTGGAGGCCATCTCTTCTTGGGCTCCCACACAGAGGACAATCACAGACTAGTCACTCTGGTCCCTGACACCTCAGCAGCCTTCTTTCCAAACCAGGGACACAGCTTGATGGCGCTGGGCCCCATGCAATGGGAAGAGATGAAGGCCCATTCATTCTAACTGGATCTGCCTGGAGAACGGATGGGTAGAGGCCGGCTACAAGCTTCTGCGAGGAGACTGCCTCAGTTATTACACCCTGACAGGGAAGCAAACATTTTTCCTCCTCCAGTAAAGGAACCACGACTCCTTGGAGAAACAGCTGATTCCAGGGATGGGGCAGGGAAAATACAAGATGAGCCTGGAACACATTGTCACAAAGAACAGGAAGCACTGATAAAATGACTGGGACATGCCGAAACCGGTTTGGCTCAGTTGATAGAGCGTCGGCCTGTGGACTGAGGGGTCCCGGGTTCGATTCCGGTCAGGAGCACGTACCTGGGTTGCGGGCACATCCCCGGTGGGGGATGTGCAGGAGGCAGCTGATCGATGTTTCTCTCTCATTGATGTTTCTGACTCTCTCTCTCTCTCCCTTCCTCTCTGTAAAAAATCAATAAAATATATTTTTAAAAAAATGACTGGGACATGTTAAAAGGATATGAGGGTGCTCCCATTGGCCAAATCAGGGACAATCCGAGTAGCCCCTGAGTCTATCCTGATGGAAATGGTCAAATGGGAGCAAAGGGAAAGCTCTCCCTTCCAGCAGATTAACAACGAACAGACACAGAGGAAGGATGGGGTTAGGTCACCATTTTATAGCCACCACAGTAACTGATTTTGCCAAGAAAGATCAATGGATATGAAAACCAGCAGGTGAAAGTTGGATGAGGAATAGTCTCAGGTATCTCCTTACAAATTACTTACTCATTACAAAGGGGAGAATTTTACAGTGGGTTTAGCACAGGGAACAGAACCTTCAACATGATCAAAGCTACCATGGGCAAGAACAGCCTCCCAAGAGGTGGCAGGAGAAGAACATAAAACCACTTCTGCAATATTCCTGACCAAAATGCAGTCTGTCTCTCACCATGGGGAAATATGAGACCAGCCCAAACGGAGGAACTGGCTACAGAAACGTGGCCTGTATTTTTCAAAAAGAGTCCAGATCAAGGAAAGGCCAAAGAATTATTCCAGATTAAAGTAGACTAAAAATACTTGACAACAAATGGGCAAAACTTGAATAGGAATCATTGGTTAGACAGTGGTGTTGTGTCATTGTTATAGTTCCTGATTTTGCTAAATATGTCATGGTTATGTGAGGGAAAGTCTGTGTTTTTAGAAAGACACACTAAATATTTACAGATAAAGGAGCGTGATGTCTACAGATCATTCTCCAATGGCTCAAAGAGTGAGTGTGTGTGTGTGTGTGTGTGTGTGTGTGTAGAGAGTGAGTGAGCACATGCCTATGAGCATGCAGAAATAAATGAAGCAAATTGGACAAGATGTGAATAGGTGAATCTGAGAACAAGGCATCAGAAGTCCTGTGAACTACTTTATAACTAACTCTTCTGTAAAATTATATCAAATGAAAAGTAAAAAAAAAAAAAAAAAGCCCAACTAAAAAAAAATGTTGTTCCTGGCTCCCCAATGCATACAATCAATAATCAAAGCTAATAGTTACAGGGTACTAGTCACTAGTCTAAGTGCTTTATATCTATTACCTTATACCAGTGGTTCTCAACCTGTGGGTGGCGACCCCTTTGGGGGTTGAACGACCCTTTCACAGGGGACGGCTAAGACCATCGGAAAACACATATATAATTACATATTGTTTTTGTGATTAATCACTATGCTTTAATTATGTTCAATTTGTAACAATGAAAATACATCCTGCATATCAGATATTTACATTACGATTCATAACAGTAGCAAAATTACAGCTATGAAGTAGCAACGAAAATAATTTTATGGTTGGGGGTCACCACAACATGAGGAACTGTATTAAAGGGTCGCGGCATTAGGAAGGCTGAGAACCACTGCCTTATACCATCCTGACAGCAGCCTCAGGAGGTTGGCATTCTTATCCTCACCGTACAGGTGAGGAAACAGGTGCTGAGAACGGATGGACCTTCCCAAGGCCACACAACCGGAAGAGGGCACAACGAGGGCTCCGGGCAGCACGGCCCCGTAGCTTTGGGACACTATGCGATGCTGTCCCTGCGGCTTACTTGGGGCAGAGGGGACACGTGCTTCAGTGGCAGGGTCCCTTTGATTTCAGAAAAGGCTAAATGCTGACAGCAGACTCCTGGCTGGTGTTGCTGAAGTTCCATTCCACAACTGAGACCAAGACGATGTCTCCAGTAAGCCCTGTTCTATAAGTCAGGCTGCAGGTTTAAGGGTAGCTCCTCCTGTAATTGTGAAAAGCAGAACTAACACAATAGCTCTGCTGGGGGTGGGAGAGGGGTGGCAGGATCATGGGTACGACTGAATAGAAAGTTTCAGACCTACAGCATCCTCCTGGGTAACCAACCAACATTGCACTGATAAGCACATCTATGTATAGGTGCACCATATATAACACATACCATTTACTGAGCACTGACTCTGTGCCAGGCACTACACTCAATGCTTTCAGGAGCACATAGCTCATAAGTCACCCGCACAATGCAGACTTAGGTCTGGCCAGCTGTTACCACCACTGCCAGGCTGAATACCTACTATTACAGAGCATTTTCCACCTTGCTTCACATCCATCATTTCTAATCCTTATAAAACCCCAACCTTATAAAAAGGGTGTCCACTTTACAAATGAGAAAACCAAGGTTCTGAAAAGTGACTTGCCCAGTGGCATCCAGCTCTTAAGCCACAAAGTCAGGATGTACCTTGGGGCTGGTGTCCCTGAGGCCTGGGTTCCTCCATATTAAACGGAACTGAAGACCATCAAGCAGGTGTCCTGGCAGTGATTGCCACTGAGGGGAATCGGCTGGAGAGCTTGGTTCATTGGGTTAGAGAGGGGTCAAGAGCCCAGCTCAGCACTGGGCGCAGAGGGGGCTCACTTATGAGCTTGGGAGCAGAGCATTCTGAAAACAAGGCCTTGGCTTCACCAAGGTAGAGGGACAGAGAAGGCTGGCTCCTGGACTAACAAAGTTCGTGTCCACCCAATCAAGCTGTTCTAGAGCTTTGAAATAATACCAAAATAGCCCTAGCTCATCTGGCTCAATGGATAGAGCATCAGGGCACATGCCTGGGTTGCAGGCTCGATCCCCAGGAGGGGGCATGCAGGAGGCAGCCGATCAATGATTCTCTCTCATTGCTGTTTCTATCTCTCTCTCCCTTCCTCTCTGAAATTAATAAAAATACATTTTAAAGGAAGGAAGAAAGAAAGCCAAAATAAATACCTGTAACGTTCCGCCCCCGGAGACTAGGAAAATCAGAGAGCATTCCCCAAAGGCTGCCTTGCTTGGCCCTTCAGCAATGCCTCTGATCACAGTTCGGGACCTATCTCAAAAAAGCATCAAAGCAAAGGAAAGACAGAGGTAGAGAATGCATGTATTTTAAGTGCACGTGAGAAAGCCGAGGATGTGTGTGCTTTGTTTTAAGGGGGAGATAAAAAGTCTTCTAAAATTTATTTTCTAAAACGAAAATGCCGCTCTGAGCCAGACAGACCCTGTGCAGCACGCCGAGAGCCTCCTCGCCTTGTACAGCAAAGCAGCCAGCCCCGGTAATGATTTAGGGGAGATTAACAAATATGTCAATGTCTATTTTCTGCTTAATTTAAAAGCGGCGTCTATAAAGATTTTTGACTTCTGAACCCTGTTCTCCTGAAAGAAAGAAGGTAAGAATGAGGAGGGGGATAAAGAGTGATTATCCTATCATTGATCGTTTGTCAGGAGCATTTCTTATTCACTGGACTATTGTAAAAAGCTAAGCTCTCGATCAATCCTGTAAGCTCCCTGCACAATTAAATATCTTGGAATGGTTTTCTTTCTTTTCTAGCCAGATTGCAGGGCCTCGGGGTTTTTAGGAAAGCAAGTCAGGGTGTGTGTGTGTGTGTATGTGTGTGTTTAAGAATATGCTACCGAGAGGAAAATCATTCTTTTCTAGAGCCCTACTTTTGGGAAAGGCTGAAATGAGAGAAGAGAGGTTGCTCCATCAAACTTCCTTCCCAAATAAAAAGTCCCCATGAAATCCTAAAAACCCAACTTTATAATAAAAAATTTTAATGTAAAGAGTTAAATACAGAAGTCTGATCAAATGAGATGAGCTAACAGTTCTGAGACGTTACTATGTGCTGGTACTGTTCCACCTCATTTAATCCTTGTAACAACCCTAGACGATCACACTGTCTGACAGATGAGAAAACTGAGGTGCAAAACGAAGTAACTTGCTCTGCACGCAGTGCTGACCTGGGCTCTAACTCCTCCCACAGCTTGGAAACGGTGGGGCTGGGGTTTGGGCTTAGGTAGCCTGGCTTCAAAGCCTGTGCTCTTTATAAGAAACAACTTAAATGGACCCATGAGTGTTTGTCGGGGAGCAGCCTGTCAGGTGTCCCGAGGCCAACGTAATGAAAAGCCACATCTCAAAAAGCTCCTGAGGAGAGAGCAGATTTCTGCAGCAGGTGGTGTTCTTCACCGCGGGACCCCGACGGAGGGAGGCGGAGGCCAGCCTCACCTATGGATGAGCAGGCCACAGCCTATGGAGGAGGATTTGGAAAGGGGTGAGATCTTCAACGCTTACAATAGAAATCAGGCGTAGGCTAAAAACGTCTCTGCTCAAAGGCACTAGATAACCTTGTAGAAATCTCCCTTTCTGAGCTTAGTTTCTCATTTATGTAACAATACTAATCTGGCAAATAAGAAAAATGTTTTGCAAAACAATGTGATAGTAAAGTGTTTTTAAAAATATTTTTTAGTTATACTAAGAAGCCTACGTAAATTATAACCCAATTTTAATTTTTATGGGCCTTTCTTCCCTCTAAGAAAGCCATTCACTTTGATTCGTTAAATACTTATACAGCTAAGAAAAGAATTAGACCACCCTCCCTACTAAGCCCCAGAAGATCTCAGCTATAGGAACACACCTCAGCCTTAAGACTGAAAAATAAGCATAAAAAAGACTGGAGACTTATTAAGATTCAGAAGCATAAATGTAAGTCGCTGTTTAAAAGATGTATTCATATTTCCTATGTGGAGAGAAATTTCTCTATAAAGATAGTAAGAACAGTGGGGGGAAACCCTGCAAAACTATTTCTGTATCCATAACAGGTGTGCCTTTCCTCACACAAAAGCATTCTTAAGAAACTGTGTAAATCAGATCCCGTGTTAAATGCCTTCAGGGAGCTATTTAGGAGGAACCCTGCAGTGAATCCTTTGGTAAAGCAAATAATCCTTTTGTAATGGGAATAATTTCTCCCAATGTATCTAGTTTTTAAAAAAAATCCCATTTTCATAGATCTGCTTTTCTTCAAAGGGGGCCATACCTATCTAAACACAACTTCATTTGCATATTGATTTTAACAGCAATCCTCTCAGGGGATGTTTAACCCTAAGTGTCCTGGCAATGGTGTAGTGCTCTGCTGCTCATATTTTTAAAAAGTCATTAGAGTAAACCCAGAGATTTCCAAATGGGAATAAAAATTAGATGACTCCCCCTGCAGCCCTGCACTCCCAAGCAAACACCCCACACAAAAGAATCAGGAAGCAGCACAGAATTCTCTGAATTCTCGGGGCAATATCCTGGGAGTCTTTCCTCTGTGCTTTCTCCAAGTAGCTCTCCCTGAGTTGGGCAGGTGCAGGAACAGGGATCTGGGTCAATGGGGCAAGTGGGGACAGACATGTCCTGGTGACAGCCTCCAGGCAGGCAGGAGCTTAGGTCAGTCTCAGGAAATGCCTGCAGGTCCTCTGGCTGGACCGAATTGTGAATCGCTTCTTCCTGGGAAGAGGCAAGCCCGTGTGCTTTTATAAATACAACCAGGTTAATGGCTCAGACCAAACGACCCCTTCCCTTCTCCTTCCAGAAAATACTGTCACTGTTGCACTAAACTGCATCAGACCAAGGAGCTTCTGAATCAGTGGGATGGGGTAGGTTTTAAGCTGCTGCTCATTTCAAGGCGGAGGCTCCATCCTGTGCCTGCAGAGCACAGAGCCTGTGGTTAGGTGGCCATGGTTAGTGAGGACGCTCCATGTACGATGGTGAGAGGGCCAGAGGCTACTTCCCAGACGTGGGTAGTGGAACTTCATTCTTTCCTAGCGTCCTTTCCATTAAGGGTGCTGCTTTCTGCCTCAAACAAGCAAACTTTGGCGCTCTTCAGTTGCAACATCTTGAAGATGGACACAAAGATGTGAAAACACACACAGCTCAGATCTGTAATCATCTCAGCCAGAGAAGCAGTTCAGCCCCCCGCACCTGACCCCCAGGAATGTCCGTTCCCGTCATCCTGGCTGCTAGCTTGGGAGGAAGGCATCCTGGAGATTTCTGCAGAGCCTCACTGCAGCCACGACATCCCACCTGCACCTGGGGGGCCCCGGACCAGGGGTGCCGGGTGTGGGGAGGCCAGTGCTGCCTCTGCCTGTGTCGGACAGGCACTCCCAGGGCGTGCTCCGTGTGGGCACAGCCAAGGTGCCGTATGGCAGGCTGCCCGGCTGTCGGGACGGGCCGCCACGGAGATGTGTCTAGAGCACAATAAAGTTCCACTCATCGGCTCCTCTGCTCTTTGTAGAGGAGCCGATTGTACTGAGGGAGAGGGACAGTGGAGAAAGCACAATGGCTTCACACTTGAGCTGGACAGTTCTCTCTATCTAAATTGATTTGTCATTTCCCTCTGAACACAAGAGGAGGGGGAGGATCGAGGTGAGGACCTCAAGTCATGCTGGCACTTGGAGGCCAGGCTAGGAAGGCCATCCTGCTCTGCAGCCAGGCTCCCTGCTCCTGTCTCTGTGAGGAGATACAATGTCACAGAGACACAAAGAGGCCTTGAAGGGGGCGGGGGGGCTCTATCGCCAGAGGAGGAATTTAATTCCCTAAGGCAACCAGAATGGTAGGATGCTAATCTTCCCCACGCCTCTAACCAAGCCCCAGTGCCGAGAATGCAGGGGCAGAACTGGTCCAGCAATGAAAGGCTCCAGCATTGGGCTTACATCACATTTCTCTCTGGGGAAATTCTCTCCTTCACCTCTACCAGGAATCAATGTGTGTACGGTTTCCATACTGTTATAATCTCAGACTGCAAACTAGTAATCCACCACCTTCTTACCTAAACTAAGCATGTAACATGACAAAAGGTCACTTTTAAAAAGTAAAAATTCTGAAAGAGATGAAATTAACTGTTCAGAAATTAAACATTACTCATTACTTACAGAATAATAGTACTTATGTTTCTGAGCACAATCGGTGGTGCATTGGTTTGTCTAGGTCAGGGGTGGGGAACGTCCGGCCCGCAGGCAGGATAAGGTCCATGAAATCATTTGGTCTGGCCCTGCCAAGTCTTTAGGGGTGAGCTAGTTAAATGTCTGACCAAGGATAGCAGGTGATGTTTAAGTTGATAACTTTGCATGGCCTGTGAATGATGCTATAAATGCCCACATGGCCTTGGCAGAAATGGCCCGCTCTCGGTGCTCTGACAGCATGCTCCCCAGTGCGGAGGCCGATTTGGGAGGAGATTGAGACATGAGATAACACCCACTCCTGCAGGCTTTCTCCGAAACCTGGTTCTCAGTGGAATTGGCTTTTGATCACAAAGGGAAAGAATTCTTGTTTAATTTTGATCAAGCTCAGTCTTCACCTGAGGTAGAATCTGAGGAAATCCTAAGAAAAGTAGAACATAGGGAACCAGAATTTCACTCTGGGCTCCAACGCACATTTATTTTGTATTTGAATGATTCATTTAACTCTTCTTTTTTGCCTCAATCTCCCAATCTGGAAAACGAGGTCACTTTCACCCCCTTTGTGAAAAAGCAGTCTGGCAGTCTCTGGTTCTAGGCACTGAGAAAGGAGCCAAAAGCCAATGTGAGCCCCAAAGGAACTGGGTCCTGGCCTGTCCTGTGACATCCCTGCTGATCTGTGTGTCACAGATGCACCGGGGGGGGGGGGGGGGGGGGGGGGGAACGCCGGAGAGACAAGGTCACTTCTGTCCCTTTCTTACTTCCTTTCCTATACCACTTGCAAAAGTGGACCTCAGCCACAGAGAGTGCCCGATACCAAACATTGCCCATCTGCTGCTTCTAACGATTAAGATGGATAGGAAATGATGCCAATCTCCAGGTTTGAAAAATGCCTCACAGCGTTCGACTTGGTCCTCACATGTGCTCTGTGGGGGTCCTGTCCCCCCTTTCCAGATGAAGAAGCTGATGTTCAGAGAAGTTAAACAGTCTACCTTCAGGCAACATAACCGAGAGGTGTACCTAGCTGCTTTTATTCCATACCCACTGCTCATGCTCCCAAGCAGCCTTGGGCCAGAGCCTGCTTCACATTTAGCAGACTAAGGATTCTTTCTCTAGTGCCATTTTGGTCAAGGTTAAATAAATATGGTTTTCTTCAATGCGGACAGTAAATTGATAATGAGATGATTTGTAACAAGTGATTAAACGGCCATCACTTGGGAATCTCCTCCCTCTCGCCCTCCTATGTTTCAGAAGTGGAAAGGTGCTGGGTGAAGGTGGGAGCGATGTCACTTCCCTTGGAGAGGAAGAAGCCTCAGCCCTCCCCCTTGCCACCCAGGCATTCCGCTAACAGATGTCCGAGAGGATCCCTCTCGCTACCACCCAGTTACTCCGAAGGGATGATAACAGCTATTGGGGGGTTAAAAAGAGGCAGTGAACCCCCAGTTAATGAGCAGGAATTCAGCAGGCAGTGTAAGATAAATGGAGCTCTCTTTGCTTCTGCTAGAGTCAGCATGAACTGCGGCCCTGCGGCTTGTTTGTGGCAAATGGAGTGCACGAAATATCAAAGGGCAGTGATCCAGAAGAAGACCGACTTTGACAAATTTTAAATTGGCCAGAAAGAAAACCAGCAAAAAAGAAAAAAAAGAGAGAGAAAATTATGCAATTTGCTGTGTCCTGCAATTGTGGCATTGCTGCTTTTGTACAGAATTAGTGGTACAAACAGCAGCAACGATCGCTGGATGCTGGGAGCAATTATGCGCCATCTAAGTGAGATGCTTATCGGTGGCTGAAGCTTTTAGCGCTTTCTCTGTGTGCAGTTGTGAGGAACTTGCTCTTGAGCTGCAGTTACTTTAATTAAAGTGTATGGGGTTGGTCAGAAGTAATTATCCTGTTGGAGAAGAAAGAGGGAAAACACCCACCTCAGTAACTCTGGGTGGCGATAGACTTTAGAGACAACTTTGCCAATTTCTCGTTGTATGTGTGCATTTCCCATAAAAGGCCCAGGCTGCGGCGGGTTAGTTATTGGTGGCTGTTGCCTAATGGCAAACAATGGGACACAACAGTGATCATTGTCACTGTGTAGGGCAAGCGACCTGGCTCAAGGCTGCAAACCCCAGGATGTGCAAACCGTAGACTGGAAGCAAACACTCAGAAGTTTCTGCGTCTCCAAGATGGTGAGGATATAGAGAGTCCACAAATGGCACTTCATTAATTAAATTACTATTTGGAACATAAATGAGCTAGCATCTCTCTTCTTTACACTTTCCATTCACTGCGTTTCACTACATTTTAAACACAATCTCTCTGCTTCTCTGAAAACGAAACAAACCAACAAACAAAAGAAGCTCAAGCAATTATCTTTACTAACACAGCAAGGGGCTCAATGGGAGAGCTGGGCAGAAAATCAGTGTTTTAAAAGAATCTGAAACTCATTCAGACTCTGAACTCAACACAGGGCTCCTACGGTGTAGTCCTATGTGCAAATTGCAAATGCCTTCCAAAAGTTCCACAAACAAATGAGCAACAGAGCCCTGGCTGGAGGCATGAAGCGCAAACGCTCCCAGGGCTACTGCTGCCACAGCCTCTGCTTGGAAGCAAGGGGTGCAGACTCTTTATTTCCATTTCTCTAGCTCAGAATGACCCCAGAACACCACCTGGAATGCATATAAGCATAACCAATGGACATAAGACACTGGGGGGTAGGGGAGGCCAGGGGATTGTCAAGGGCGGGGGAAAAAAAGGACACATATGTAATACCCTTTGTAATACTTTAAGCAATAAAACAATAAAAAAAAGAAAAAGAAAAAGAAAGAACTCCACCTGGATAGGTTTCCAGCTTTGCTATCCCATGACACTGACTCTCACATTCCTCAGAAACGAGGCAAGTTTGCCCAGAGACAAGCGGAAGCAGGACATTTAAGGCTAGCATATTCTCTGACTGATTAGCCTGCCCAATAGCAGCTTCTAGCTAATCATCCTTTACAAGGATATCCACAAGCCTAGGAAGATGGGCTATTTGAACTATAAGGATCAGAAGAAAAATCGGGTGACTTTTGCTTTTTTAGGGCCCACTTTCCCTCCTATTACACACACTATTTTATTCTACCAGGATTCTTACCATATAGAGGACAGTAAATAAAGATTATCATGAATTTGATCAAATGCTTCAGTGCCTCCTCCCTTGGCCTAGAATGCACTCATTACAAATCAGTTGAATGGCTCATTGATTTGCCAGGAGCACAAGCAGACATACCCAATCGCTCAGCCAAGTGGATGTAGACGGGGTCCAACCGACGCATAGTTTTCACCAGATCCTTTTTGCGGAATTTGATTTCTACAGTCCCTTCTGGCTCCAGAACTGATGCCCTAGATCAAACAGAAAGAAAGAAAACATAACAAAACAGAAATAGAGGCCCTTTAAAGGAGGAGACAACAGAATGAGGCCAGTTACAATTTGTGGACCAGGAAATAGCTTCATTATGGTCTGCCCACCCATGGTTCACAGACGTAATCCCAGGGAGAGAAGCAGACACCAGAGAAGTATCACAGTGAGGTCTGAGAAAGGCCTGGCAAAAGGCAATTAAAGCATTCTCATTACCACACCAGTCTACTTCTACCTCAAAGGGAGAAGAATACGGATTCCACCACCTACAGCTGATAAGGGTAATAGGAGTCCCATTATTTTCCCCTGGCAGGGGAACAACCTCCAGCCCTTAGGTCGTGCAATGAGAGGTTGATGCCGATAGTCCTACACACAGCTGCCAGTCTGCTGGCAGCACGAGGCCAGGTCAAGCAGTAGAAAAATGTTCTGCTTAGTAAAGTGAAAGATCTCAGGTTACATCTAACGATGTTCTATGATCAGGAACTTACCTAAACACCTTTCTTTTTTCTAAACTTTTACATTGAAAAAAAAATTACTGCTCATGGTTACTGTGTGCATGGCACCGTTCTAAGAGCTGACCTAGAAACGTTCAGAACAACCCTGTGCTGTCTACATACACTGTGATGTCAAGCATTGTTGTCCCCCATCCTACAGATACGGAAGTGAAGGTACAGCAAGTGAAGAGACTTGTACAAGTCTAACAAGGGCAGAGGTGTATTTAAAACCAGTCTTGCCAAAACCGGTTTGGCTCAGTGGATGGAGCGTCAGCCTGCGGACTGAAAGGTCCAAGGTTCGATTCCGGTCAAGGGCATGTACCTGGGTTGCGGGCACATCCCCAGTAGGAGATGTGCAGGAGGCGGCTGATCGATGTTTCTCTCCCATCAATGTTTCTGACTCTCTATCTCTCTCCCTTCCTCTCTGTAAAAAATCAATAAAATATATTAAAAAAACAAAACAAAACAAAAGTCTTGTCCCAAAATCTGCAAGGGAATTGTCTTTGATTTGATATCAGATCAGGGTCTAGGTTAGCACTTAAAAATAATAAATTCCTAAGCACAGAACTTAAGCCTAATGATTTGACAATAAAACTACTGGGTTCTCCTAAGCAGGTTTTGAAGTAGGAGGCTGACATGTTTGGGAAAAGAGGGACACAGGTGTTTTAATAAAATGACTGGATATAGGAAATGGCATGGAAGATGTCAAGGAAATATGTGAAATTTACCTATGTTGGAAAGGGTTGAAAACAGATTATGAAAGGATGCTAGACTGGATCTCTTTTACTTAAGGATGTTCAGGTATCACCTTCCGACAAAAACCTGGGATTTTCTCTTGAAGTTCTTTGGGTGCTGCAAACACTGTTTTCCAGGCCTCCTGTAATGCCAGAGTAAGACATGACTCTGAGGGCGAAGCTCTGGTTTAGAATCACGGGATGTGGGTGCTGTGCTGGACCTCAGAGACCACCCAGCCTGTTCCACAGACGGAAGAAGCAGCCGGGGAGAGGGAGGACTGCTCCCAGTTCCCCACTAGCCAGCGGCAGAACTGGGTTAATAAGGCCCGAGAACCTCACACTAACAATTCAATTCTTCCCCTCCAACTTGCCTTATCCTTCCGCAACATAGCGGAAGGAGAGAGTGAGTAGGTATATCTGATCATCCAATAGGAAGAGAGATTCTCTGAGGCTGGGGGTTCCTAGAATAGAAGGCTTTGTGGTAAAAGAATCTGGAGTGGTAGCCCTGACCAGTTTGGCTCAGTGGCTAGAGCATTGGCCTGTGGACTGAAGAGTCCCAGGTTCGATTCCGGTCAAGGGCATGTACCTTGGTTGAGGGCACATCCCCAGTAGGGGGTGTCCAGGAGGCAGCTGATGGATGTTTCTCTCTTATGGATATTTCTAACTCTCTATCCCTCTCCCTTCCTCTCTGTAAAAAAATCAATAAAATATATATTTTTTAAAAAGAATCTGGAGTGGGGTGTCACACCGAGAGAACCTGCCTGCAGCCTTGTTCTGTCTCCAGCCAGCTGACACCATTTGGAAAGTCCTTTTTTTTTTGCCCCGGAGTCCTCTGGGAAAGCACAGATGCAAATCAAGTTCTCAGGAGGAAATCAGCAGCCAGAGGACCCCTAGAGGCAGTGGATGGAAATAGGAAGGAGGCTACCTGCTTTCCCGGTCAGCATACATCTCCATGTGCCGGGGGTTGATGGTGGGGTCAATCACAACCCAGGAGCCGCCCCGAAGCTCAGCATGGGGAGGGATGTAGACCATCACAGGCTGAGAGCACTCCCGTAAGCCGTCCACAATATAAGCACCAAATTTCAGCACTTGGTCATACATATCTATGGAGAATGAGACAAGTTAGAAATTAAGAAACACGGATCACATCATTGCACATATAAAAAATAATATTTAAAAGGCACACTGTGCCTCCACGAGGTAGCCACTGACAGACCTGAGGGTTGTCCTGTTTGGCCCCCTTGAAGACCAGAGAGATTGGTAGCTCCCCCTATATTCAACAGCACGGAGAAAGGCATGGTCTTTCACAAGAATCAGTGTGCATATCCATTTCATACGCTCCCTGAATTTCTGTACCAGGTCTCACCACATTAATTCACACTTGCTCTACACACATTAAGTATTTTTCATGTCAATATGTGATCTTTCTCCCTACATTTTCTGAAGGAACTATTCAAGCTCTTCTCAATTCTTCTCAAGATACTTAGCATATGATTAGCTCTTAATATGTGCAGCTAATGGAAAAGGAGCCTTCAAAAACTGCATCTTTTATCTCTGTGTCCAGAGTGTCCTGTCCAGTGCCTGGAACATAGTGCTCACCATGTGTCTGTTGAATGGATGAGCATCTACACACTGCAAAGAATGCAGTGAGAAAGAAAAACGAATTCTTTAAAGGTTGCATTATCAGGGTTTCAGTGAGAGGAAAAAATGTAAATGCATGTGTATTTATTGGAAATATCTCAGATATATAAAAAGAGGAGCCACCTTTTCGTTTTGCTAACGAGTACACTTTGTAATGTCCCCAAGGCCAAGAGCAACCTGAAGAAAAGACCCCTGGTACATAAATAAAGTGAGTCCTTGGAAAGTAGGATCGGTTATTTATTTCCCAATAATTTATGAACTTCTTCCCATTTCCTAGTTCACTGCAGTCTAAACACTGCTAAAGCTTGAGGTTTATGATTCCAGATGTTTAATGAGTACTTCCGTGGAACCACAATGGATCCTTTTTAAACACCAAATAACAGGTTCAACGGAGTTCAAACTTTTCTATCAAGGAGAGGATCTCAATTTGGAATAAATCAATTCTGGAAATCCAAAGCAAAGAAGCATTTTTCAGGAAGTTAAGAGTGAACCAAATAGAAATTGCTTTCATTGTAGTAACTGGCAAATTAAACTGCCACCTTCTCCCAAGTAAAAATGGCTCTATGCACAAACCCTCCATGAGCAGAGTTCATTGCAAGGCACATGCCTTCTCCACTGCCCCAACCTGACTGGTCTGTGAAGACTTCAAATTCCAAAGCTCCAGAAGTTGCCCCAGAAAAAACTCCCTCCTCTGTGAGGAATGTGTATGACCATTTACTCTGTATTATGATCAGAGCAAAGACATTTATTCCTTTGGGAGGAAAGCAAAGACAAAAAAATTTACTGCTAATTACACTACTGCTGTATGAAAGGCAAGGAATAAAAGACTTTAAGCATTTTACGCTAATTCTGTGGTTATGAAAATAATTGCTCAGTTCAAATTATTTTAACTAAATTAATTCTTTAGTGGATATTTCAACCAATGCTACATAATAAAATAATTGTGTAATTAGCGATACATTTTTCAGTGCTGCCAAGAGTACAGTCTCAGAATAAGTCACAGAAAGGAGTGGCCCTCAACGGTGTCACACAGAGAAGAAATGAAAGGCATAATAAAAAGTAAAACAACAGAAAAATAGCACGAAATGGTCATCCCATGTGCAAAAGAAAAAAGTAACTTAGAAATAAATGGAGAGTTTCCAGCTTCTTCAATAGTTTCTTAAAGACATACTTACATCAAAATCTGTCTCTGTACTACCTATGATTAATAGACCCTGGTCCCAAAAAGAAAGGGGGGGGGGCTTTGAAGTGTACTTCCATTTGGTTGATTTAAAAAAGTTGGCTTCATAGTATATGCATATAGTTTGGGATGAAATTTGAGTATGTGTGCATTTTTTATTTCTGTGAAATGGACTGTGGTCTCTCTTTTTCATCATCACAGCTAGTTTAGTGAATACCAAGAAGCATGACTGCATATATATTCACACATAAATTATTCAGTCATCAGAAAATCATCTTAATTCTTATATCCAAATTACAGGTGAGTAACCTGGGGCTTAATTAAGTGGCAGAGATAAGACTTGATCCAAGATCTTTTGGGTTCTAAAGTCCACATTCTACTACCTCATTCTTAACTCATCATTCTTACTGCACAGAGAGGGCACGAGGCTGAGGTAGTCTGCTTTCCAGCATTTGATATGATGGTGGGTAAAACAGAAACCAGAAGAGACTTGAATAAATGATTCAATATTTCTAAATTTCACCTGGATCCTTTGAATGGCCAGAAATGGTACTGACGATACTATCAGCTTGTATCAAACAATTATCTTTCAGGCCCCAAGACCAAGGAGAAAAGGGGCATCAAGGTTTATCACAGCTGACAAACTGGGGACTGAAAAAAATACCTCCATCTAACCTGGAATACCAACAGACCCACAATCCAACCATCAAAACACCCAACCATCAACAAAGGCTATTGAAACATAAACAAACTCTACAAACAACAGGCTCACACTGAATCACAGCTGCCCAAGCCAGACATTCTGAAAGGCAGGTTGAAGCACTTGGCAACAATCTGACACATACTTGTCTGAAATCCATTTTTAAGAGACAGAGCAAAATCACCGCCAAGAATAGCAAGGGAGGGGCTCTCCCCAAGGGTTTAGGCTAGACATAAGTCTAGGGAATTTTAAAGCTATGCATATGCTGACTGTCAATTCTCAGGCCATAAGAAATGCAACTGGGAATGGAAAATACTGATAGGTTCTTTACTGGAGAGGAAGGAGTTTGGAGCGTTCCAGCATTCTGAGCAAAGAACATCTGCATGAACGGGGATCACACGGCTCTTCCAGTGTGTTCTCAGCACCCAGACACCAACCCTGCCCAGGGCCTTTGCTTACACAGCGTGGATAAACCCTGGCCACCACATGCACAAACAAGCGAGCAGGGTGGCAGGGTGTTTGCACAGTGCCCCACACTCTGGAAGCTAGAACAGATCATATTGACTTGGGGAGAGATTATCTTTTAGAAGCTGAAGGTAAACATTAGGCATAACCAAGCTGCACACACATGCTGTCTCATGAGTTCATTATGGCTGGCTGACACTCTATTTCAACATCCAAGTAATCAGAGGCTTTAACATAAGACTTTCATTCCAGTTAAAGTTTTCAATAAATGTTTTTTTTATTGTTATTTATAACCTGTCCCAGGAAAAAATAATAAGTATAACATGAAAAGCCAACTGAGAGTGACCCTGTAGCACCAGCAGTGAGGCGGCTTAATATCACTGGGATTTGCATCCTATCAAGCTATTCATGCTGAGGCTGGGACCCTGGTGCTAATTTCTAGTAAATTTCACGCTTGATGTCTCCCTGTTGTGGGTCATTGCCGGTTCGTCTAAATAAACTGCTTCCAAATGGCTCTTCCATCTAAATATTCAGCCAGTTTTTATAATTTAATTTTGCATTATGCTGAATAGCCTTCCGGCCAGATAGAACTCATTGGGAAAAAAGCACCAATACCATCTTGACATGCTTTTATTTATTTATTTATATTTTTACTGCTCGAATTAGACCTCCTAGGCCGACTAGTAAAGAGTCCTATCCCCCTCCCCCCCCTCCAATAATGTCAATTTTCAGCATAGCAAGAGCTGTCTCTAATCTTTTCCTACTCATTACACACAATTTTGGAGTCATTTTACCCACAGTGCAGTCGGCTCCTGGCTGTGTGTTTGTGTGCACTGAGGGATGGCATAATTGTTTATTTTCCCTCTCTGCATAATCTCCAGCCAGTACTGAAACCAAAACTGCAAACATCTCCCCAAGGGATATGGAATGACTCTCAGCCTAGGTCCCGTTACATGAGATAATATGTAGAGAACATCCTGACTGTATGTAAATACAAAAGGCTATGCTCTTCCTCCCTCTCCTACTTTCACACTGATCTCTATCTTCCCCAAAGCTTTTTTGTCTTAAATAATGTGTAAATGAATGTAGCAGCACCAAAATTCAGAAAGTTGGTCTATAGCAGCCCAATAACTCATTTTTGACCAGAAGTAGGGGGGAGAGGAAAAGGCGGAGTTATTGTTTAATGGGTACAGATTTTATGTTGAGGATGATGAAAAAGTTGGGTATATACAGTGATGATAGTTACCCAACATTGTGAATGTATTTAATGTTGCTGGATTGTACACTTATAATTGCTAAAATGATAAAATGTTATGTATACTTTACCACAATAAAGAACTGTAACTTATTTCTGAGCTCTTCTTACAATAACCAACTCCAAAGCAGAGGGGAAGCAGGTGAACAGTAACTTTCTCAGGAATCTAGATCCTCTATTATAGGGATATTCTAGCAGATCAGGTCCGGTCCTAGGCTCTAAAAATCAGCCAACTGTGCTATATGAAGTCAGACAGATCCATGTTCCTTTCCCAAATCTGTCATTTTTAGCTAAATGATCTTGGCAAATATACTTAACCTAAGTCTCAATTTATGTAAATTACAGATAATAATATAACTGACCCCTTAGAGGTGCTTGTTGTGATTATGTAAGATAATGCATGTGAAATGGTGAGCACAGTGGAAACTGTGAAATGGTGAAAAGAGCTCAGTGAATCGTAATTGTTGTTGTTCTTACTGTTACAGGGCTAGCAGCCAATCTAGACCTGGGATCAAATATGTAGCAGAATTGAAGCTTTTCCTACAAGAGGCACATGGCAAACTTAGGAGCTCTGAATTCGTTAGACAAAATAGCCAGGCTGACTTACTCCTAAGTAATATGCAATGCCCCCTGCCCCTCAGAAGAGATGTAACTAAGAAGTAATAGCATTGCATTCTCTCTTAAATCTTAATGTAAGTCTTACAGCCAAGGAATTTGGGATCAAGTGAAATCTGACGCTAAATGAACCATATATATATATGGTTATATATATATATATATAAATAAAAGGGGTTTCGGGCCCCTTTCCCCCAAACTTAATATAGCATCATCCTCTTCTGAACACGGTGGTATTTTGTTTATACATTATGACTTTATCATTCTGCCCAGGACATTTTTCTTAATCCCTTGAGGCAGTGTCTGTTTCTGTCTTGTTTTTGTTTTGTCTGCAGTAGCTAGCATAGTTCCTTGCATATAGGAAGTCAATAAAAATTTGTACGATTGACTTATTTAACCTATACTTTCCATGTCTCATGGTATTTCCACCGATTTATTATCTTGGTTAAAAAAAAATTTCACCTTGATAGTCTATAAAAGTATGCAAACTTTAATTTGCATTTATAGTCTGTCTCTCCTAAGAAAAGTGTAAAATATGGTAGTTCTCCAGCAAATATGGGCAAAGGGGTACTTTCCAACTACAGTAACAAAAAATCGTCTTAGTCGTCTACATTTTGCCAGGAAAGCCTGGCCATCCAGGGGTTTTCCTAGCCAAGCAAGGAAAAGTTGTTAGCATAAGACTCGAGAATCTCTCTCCACACAGACCTGGTAATCTATAAAAGGGTAACTTCCTATTTCCTCCCTCAGAGCTAGAGATGCCCCTGCCCAAGGCATTTCGGTGTCCTTCTCATCACTCTATTTACTCCAGCAGTATCAATTCCTCCCTCCCGTTCCCCTAACCCATCCGCCACTACACTTCAGAACCCTGAGTCCTGTGACACTCCTCAGCACACACATCCTCACCCGGAATGTTGTTCTGGCCTTAGCATGGCCATGAGTCTCTGGCCACTGGAGAGGCGCTCGGCTACTCGAAGAGGCAGAGCATGTTTCCCGTGGTGTTCCCCGAACTGTCTGCAGTGGTTCTGCGCACACAGGATTCTCAGTAAATGGGGACACTGGCTGCCTAGTCACTAAGCAATTCCCACAACAGAGAGCCCAGCCTTTAATAATGGTCTAATAGGCTGGAGCCCAGGCCCAGGGCTGCTGTTGGATAATAATAAAACATATCACAAATTACCACCAAGAACAGCCACTGCTATAGACTTTGTTAGTTTTCTCCTGGTAAAGGCTAATTTCAGTATCTGTCTTGGTCATTGTAAAGTGTTAAAGAGTAACGTCAACAAAAAGTTTGTCCAGAAAAGAGGGATCATATGTTTCAAGGACCATCATTCACCTGTGAAAGCTAATCCATAATAGCAGTCCATCTAGATAACACTAGCAGATTGTTCTGATATTTTGTATGGAATTGTAAAACATTGAATTTTCCCATTCAGGCTACCACTCAGAAGATATCTCAGAGGATGCACAATCCCCCAAAAGCCTAGGACCGTGGTCGGCAAACTGCGGCTTGTGAGCCACATTTGGCTCTTTGGCCCCTCAGTGTGGCTCTTCCTAAGCCTTAGGAGTACCCTAATTAAGTTAATAACAATGTACCTACCTACATAGTTTAAGTTTAAAAAATTTGACTCTCAAAAGAAATTTCAATCATTATACTGTTGATATTTGGCTCTGTTGACTAATGAGTTTGCCGACCACTGGCCTAGGGTGATGGGCCCCCAGGACACTCATAGGCTCTGCCCAATATAAGCCCTCCCTCCCTCTGCTGCAGGGTACAGGGGAACCAGTGAGGCTCCCAGCCCAGAGCCAGGCACTCACCTTTCATCCCACCAGAGAAGCCTCTCCAGTTAGCAAAGACCATCAGAGGCAGCCCTTCACGGTTGAAGTCCTTGACAGCCTGATAGGTTTTAAACGCAGAGTCTGGGAACCAAACCTGGCCAGCCTGCTGGATTATCTATTGGGGAAAGTGAAAAAGGAAGACACAATTTGAGGGGGAATCTGTCCAAGGTGAATAAGGTTTGATTAAAAATTCAAAATCAAACTAAAAAAACAAACCACAAAACAAAAAACCCCACCAGGTTTGTTCATCATAAAGGTGTTCTTTGAAGTGGGAAAAAAGATCCTGGATCTTTGACTTTGTTAAACAATCCTCTTTTTGATTGCTGATGACACCTGCACTCTTTAGTGAAAAGAGAGAAACGTACTGCTTCTAATGGAAGGATGCACTCAGTACCCTTGCTTTCCCAGGGCAACTTTAGACTCAACTCCTCCAAGTGGCCAACTGCACAAAGGCTCCAAGTCCTTCACCTCTGAGCTTAGTGCAGCCTTTCCTTTTCTGTGGTTACTAAAGGGACACTCATTGTGACCTTGCTGAATAACCTCCTCCCCGATCTCCCCACAACTCATTTTCTGGATCTTGTCAGGATGTGAAAATGCTATCCATCCTTTAAAAAAGGACAGTCGGTGGTGTTCACAATTTGGTAGACTCCACTATTAATTCTAGCAGTAGCTCTTCCATGAGTGTGTTCAGAGAATATGAGACCAAAGAGCCCTTGGCATTGTCTCGGCTGCCTTTCTCTAAGACCACGTCCCCAACTATTTTCCAGCATCAGCAAGACAACTGTAAAGGCCTATTTAATTTTTCAAGCAGAATTTATCTTGAAGTACATTCAGTGTCATCTTAAGAGCACAAGATGGTCTGAACTCATTCACGGCTGCTGACTGCCCTTCCCTCTAAAATTGATGGTTTGCAGTGCTCCCAGTACATCCACAGGCTCTGCAGATGGGAAACACAGCTCCAAGCACAGGCGTATACTGTACTCGGGGTGACCTACCTTGGCTTCAGAATCCAGGTTTGCAGGATCAGCTGGGATACTGAGCTCCACTGTTCGGGTTTCTACGGCAACTACTCCCACAGGTATTCCTCCTAGCCTGATAAAAAATGAGCCACATAAGAGCCTAATGTTTGTCAACATTACAGCTAGTCATTTATTTTCCAATCCCACCTCAAAACATTGGGGTAAAAACTAGTAATACAGAGAGCAAGGGGAAGTCAGACTCTTCTAGGAGTAAGAGACTCTGGTTGGTGAATATGGTAAATTTTTGTAAATACAACAGGAAACTAACCTCAGAAGCACTCCAATTCACCACCACAGGATAAATTCAAACAGAGGGTTGCACTAGGGGAACCTCTAGCATTCAGACTCAGCAGCCTAGCTTGTGCACGCATGTGCATTCACACACATCTGTCTCTGTGGTTGCCCAATGGAACTTCTCAATTCACCATAAAGTATCTTTTTGATGAAGATGGAGGGAAATGGTCCAAACGGTAGTAAGAAGCTGAAACTCTCACGAACTATTTTAACAAATGATGGCATTGCTGAAACAGTGCTGTAGTTTCCTACGGAGTACTAATACTGTGGTTCCAGATAGGATCTGAGGGTAGGTCTCACCACTAGGCATGTGGATGGGGAGTGTGTAGGTATGTTATGGGGAAGAAGAAAAATGTGTCAAGTGTAGGCAGGTGGTTAAACAATTTAACTTTCTTCTTCATTAGAAAAAAGCAATGGGATAGAGAAAACTTTCTATAGTAATCTTGATGAAACAAATGATCAGTGTTGAAAGTATATACTTTAAAATTAAGCTACGTTAATTTTAACAACTGTCCAGGAGCTCAAAGCCTCCGCATCCATGATATCCTCCCAACTTGGTCCTCATAAAGAAAGTAGAAATCGAGAAGCGGGGGAAGCGGGAGGAGGACGGGGACAGAGAAAGAGAACTGCAAGGTACAGGGCGAGTCCTTATTCAGAAATGTAATTTAATCTTCACTCTCACAGCTGCATTCCTTGGGGTTGGGACTGGGATGGCTTATAGTCTCTCATCCCCCCATAGCATCTCCATAACAAACTTTTCCATGAAGGATGGTCTTTGGTTGTTACACTGGCTACTGGAAATGGATTCTTATCATCACAAGAGGCCTGACAGGGGCCTGAGTGGGGACCACCCACCCCCTTGTCACTTGCCTGCACTGAATCAGAATCAAAAGCCCTCTAGACAACCAGACAATGAGCTGGAGGTACACAGGAGAGTTTAGAAATATTTCTGTTCACAATGATTAACAATCCAACTGGAAACTTGTAATTGCAAAAGCCACCCTAAATCGGTAACTTATAACTTATATATTAGGGCCCATGTGACCTAATAAAGAACATCTTTATCCGAGTATTACAGTTATTTATTGAACTTGAAAACAGCTCAGAACAACTTCTGTTTTCTATTATACTTCATATAAATTTTATCAGGCTAGCACATGAAGATGCTACATCTTGTTTTATAGTGTGTCCCTGGACAAGGTGCCATGGAATAATAAAAGACAATTTACAGCCAATAGCACACATATTCCAAACATACATACCAAAGATGAGTTTTGGCAGCACTTACAGTAACAATCCCAGAAGAATACATTTATATTTATTTCTCGAAATGCCATTGCTTTTGAAAGAAGCTAGCTCCATTTGTGTTTTATATACTTGTGAGCATGTGTATGTGTTTGGAGCAAGAAGCCCAGAACTCATCAGATGGAAGAAAGAAGTCAGAGTGAGTGTCACAATAAACAATGGCAGAGCTAGCCAGAGCCACACCTGACTGATCTTGCTCACAGACAATCCCTATTCTTCCAATCATAAGGGTAAAACATTATTCTCTTGTTTCCCATGGGAGAATATTAAAGATCTTAACAAAGGTTTGGCTTTTGGAGGGTTAAAAATCTGTCAGGTTTTTTACAGACAAGAAAACTGAAGCAGAATAGGTAGGAGGAAAATTTTCAGAAAAGTTGGTCTGAATGTGGTGGGAGGGACTCTCTATAGCAAACTGATAGGTCCCGGGTAGAAGGGCTCTCTCCTCTAGTGCACGCCCCCCCCACCCCCCCCCACAGTGGGAATTTTTCCAGACACAAAGAATTCTCACTGGGACCCAGAAGCCTGGGGTTAGGTGGAAGACCCGAGATGCGGTGAGAGGAGCCAGTCCCTGTGGGCTTGTCGGGGCTAACTCCCAGTCTGCCTCTTATTCTTGCCACAGGGGAACATCCTGTCTGTGGGATTTGCCATCTGATGGCTCCTTGTCACTGGCAGCACAAGCCATACTGACCTGCTGTACTGAGAGAACCACAAAGCCTAGAATTATTTTCAAGGCTAGAATCTAAATCTCAACCCGCTGTGGCATGTCTGAGAATCTTGGGCAGGTGCCACTTTTCACTGAGATAAGAGAAACTGATTGCCCCAAGAGGAAGGTGAGCTCCAGATGTGGGTCCCCAGGGCAGCGGTCTCTGCAGTGCAGGATGAGAGTAAGATCGGCTGTGGCAGGCGCTCGTAATGGCGAGCGCTACAGATTATTTCGTGTGGAGCTTGCTGTTGAGTGAAGCACTTCTTAGAGTGGGTATTACAATCTAACAGAAACTTTAATTTCCCATTTGAAAAATACAGGTATCCCAGCTTATTTTACTCACTCCTGCTTCAGGTAAACTCTGTTTTGGGTAATTCAAATCTGACGATAAACCAATATAGTGCCACTAACTTGTTACTTAAATAAGCTCGATGACATGAAGGAACTTTTTTCAAGTTACATAGAGAAGTAGGTGAGACTGAGTTAGTTGTCACCTACTTCTGAAAGAAAATGGTCTTTGGGAAATGGGGTGGTCATGGCGGGCTGTAGCTATTTACAGCCCCCAAACAGTGTTTCTCTCAGCATTATAACGAGGAAACTGTCAAAACCAGACTTTAGATTAAACGCATCACTGGAGACACACACTGAATGACTGCTGGGAACTGGTCTTCCAGTCATGCTGCCTCTGGAATGACCATGATCCAATATTCTTAGAAAGTTTAGACAAAGAGAGCATTGTTGGTAAGAACCTGTATAGTCCTGGCCCTTTCCTTTCTTGTTTTCATTTGGGAGGAAAAGGAGCTTCCAGAACAAAAGAGCTCTTACCTGGCTCTGCCAACCACCACGGTCTGGGCCCAAGGCTGCATGATTTCCGAGAAAGACCCATAGTCAAAAAATCCACTCAACCACTGACCTTTCTGGGCTATAGAGGAAAAGAAAGAGAACAAATCAATTCACTAAAAATGCACTGGAATTCGAAAATTTAACATTGGATTTGGGGGAGTATTTTGGGGAGTTTGTTGTGTTTTTAACCATATTATAATAGATGGAAGCATCAGGCAGCTAAATATTCATCTGCCTTCAGACATCATCTCCTAGTTCATTTGCTAGACTGCATAGATTCATTTATCAGCAAAAGCATCATTTATTGTTAAACGATGGGGTTCAGCTAGCAGAGAGAGTTTGCATTGCTTTTAAATAAATAACTTGGCTTTTTCAAAACATCACAAACATTTGTCAAAAGGCAGCCAAGTCGTTAAAGATGTTTTTAAAATGTCTACTTCAATTTTAAAGCTTAGCTTACAATTTTGTTTGATTTCACTGATTTTCTTTTAATGGAAAGCTGAAGACCACGAAATGGTAAGTGTTAATATTCAGATGAGGACCCAAATTTGGGGAAAAGAAAGGGGACTCAACTTTTCTGCTACAAAAGCAACAAAATATACTTCCCCTTTATTTATAGCTGACCAAGTATAATCTCTCCACAAGAAAGGGCCATGCCTACATATAGACAGGAAAAATTTAATGGTTAAGATGCATATACTTACTGTCATTAACCTCCCTTGCACATAGAATTTCCTTTACTGGCAGCACATTTAACTTTCAACACCTTAATTTAAGGGGAAAAAAAACAAACCCTTTTGTCCAACAGGTATCTGTGTTTGACCAGGGCCCCATAAAAGCTTCTGCAAATAACCGTCTCCTAGCGTGCCCTCTCAGCTCATGGCTTCTCAGTGATTCTTCTAATTTGAACATGGCCCTCCGCCCCTTAAAAGCCCAAGTCCAAAACCAATTAAAAGTGGAGATCTGAGCAAGCTAACCTCTGCTGACTTAAACAGGATGGAGAGTGTTTTATCAAGACTAAACTTGTAATTATTGTGTTCTACATTCCTTGCCTCTATGGCCCCAGTGTAAAATGTGATCATCCATTTCAAAATTATCTCTCTATCGTGAGCCCAAAGCCGATCGTTTAGATTCTGGTCTCGTGTTGGACGTCAGTTTGAAGAATATCACGGCACTATCTCCTCTAATAAATGACTTTAACTTTTCACCTAGAAGATATCTGCTTTAACTTATCACAGGGAATCATCTGCTTTCCTTAACGTTTCCACTAAATTAAAATCCGAAGTCACTCGATTTGGGAGCGAGTGTTAGCTGCACACAGACAGCAGGATGAATGACTAGGGAGTCCATGAAAAAATATTATCCCAAACCCAGAAAACTTAGTCTATCACAAATTCCATTTTACTCTGTAGATCTCATTAATAATGACCAAGATAATGCCCCACCTTCCCCCATACATGCCTCATACCTGTTCACCCCATGAAAGAGAGCACATTTTTTGATGACGGTTCTAACCACGTTTCTGAATGCATCAGGATATTGTAATTTTAACTTCATCTACTTGGGTCATTTTATGATTCGTACTTCAATAACAATAATTTAAAATTATAAAATTCATTTCAAAATGGAAATGTTTTCTTCTTTAAAAACCTTCCTGCCTTATTTATCAACTGGGGGCTATGGCTATGA
>NW_006285483.1:1096388-1105334 GCF_000327345.1 Myotis davidii
GGTGGGGATGGCTGCTTTTCTGCCCCCACAGAGAGGGTCATGTTCAGTTCAAACGTAGAACTTAGAAACCAGCTCCCATGGCTCCCCATGATTCCTAGGGGAACAGTCACTGAATCTTGTTCTGAATTTTCTCACAAAAGTCCTGGATTTTTATCTCGGGTTCATAGTACTTAATATAAAAATGGTATAAAAAATGAGAGATAGAGAAATTACAATGGTGATTTTTCTGGCTATGTAAGAAAAACTATTTAGTCTCATTAAGATTAATAAGAAAAGGTACTGAAGACAACAGGTAAAATTTTAAATTAAAATCAACCTTCCTTTGGTGATTTTTCTACACTACCTATGCTCCTAAGTAATAGCTGTGTGACCCTGTGCAAACCATTTAACTTCTCTGAGCTCCTAAAACGATGATCTCTTTGTAGCTGTAAGAGGCAGCAAGCCCAAATAAGATAATGTATATAAAATGCTTTATCATCCCACCTGGCTTAGAGTGGGTGCCCACAAAGGTTGATTAAGTCTTCCTTATGAAGACCTCTTTCTCTTTCAACAAAAATTATGATTCAAATTTAATTATCCCTTTAAGATATAGCCTTTCTTTGCAATAGTTGCAATAAACATACAAAAAAGAACAAACACTTTCTTAAACAATTTGAAACAATAGATTCTAAGTGGAGCAGGGGGACTTGGGCTTCACAGAAGAACTTCCTAATTAGTATGGTTTGTGAAACAGCCAAATGGACTGACAAACAAAAACACACATTTGCCTTATATGGAGTTACCTTTGTTTGTTTGTTTCTGTTTGGAAAGTTAAGATAAAATCAGCCCCAAGACAGAAGGCTATATTAGAGAAACATGGACGAAGAGCTTGTTCTTGCTCTATATATTGGTAAAATTAAAAATTCTGGACAATCTCTTCATGAGTAGATGATCTTATATTAATAACTAAAGCAAGTGCCAACACTATTACCACTTTCGTAAGAAACGAAGGGTGCATGCAGAGGGGCTCAGCAGTAGCTCGCTGAGAAAGGTGTAGTCACACTTGACAAGGAGGGGTCCCAAAGACCTTTCTAGCACCGACCCAATTAACCTATTTATAGAAACTAAATGCCCGAAGATTCTGGTGCTATAGTTCTATGACTTTATGGCTTAATTTAACTGCTTTAAAGTCCTTGAGCCCATTAAATAGTAAGTGCTTTAATAGCAGAAGAAACAGAAGCAATGCTTATGACTCAATGGCTGATTTGCAAATCTCATCTCATTTTTCATTTGTTCTTAAAGAATTTTCCACCTTTTTCTTCAGATTTTTCTTACTTCCAGGTACTTAGTAGCTGTTTTCTTTGTATCACGTGCTATTGTGCAGAGATTGGTCTGTGGTTGGGAAGAAAAACCATGAAAGCTGGAGGGCCAGGGACCACAGAATCCTTAAACATATACATACTTGGGTGAGGACGGCCTGCCAGCATCCATCGAGGATCATATGGGGCCTTTGTGGGGACAAACTCAATAATTCTGTCTATAGGATCCTTGGAGTTCAGGATAGGAACGGAACTGTTCACGCTCTGAAAGGAGATTGGGAGAGAAAGAGCACAGCAGTCAGTAAACCAGCAGTCAGAACGTCAATCCAGCGCGGCAACAGTCATCACAAAGACAACAGGGCCCTCATGCGGAGTTACCCCCATGAGCCCCAACCAGCAGCTAGAAGCATTCCAATGGCATGCCAGGCCCCGAGGAACAGGAGCAGGTCTCAAGTTCCATGTAGGACTCTGGCCCCAAGTGGTGCCTTCTGACTGATTGCAGTGTGCCCAGGCTTTCTGGGAAGCTTCCCAGAGGGAGGGCTGGGTATTACAAAGGAGTAAACCCACAGTGAGGAGAAAGCCTTAATATGCTGGGATCTGAGCCCAAGGAGGCCATGGAGACTCCTGTGGCTAGAAAACATCAGAAAGGGGCCTAACCAATGAAATCTGAAGATTTTGTTGTTGTTGTTTAATTCTCATTGGAGGATATTTTTTCCATTGACCTTTTAGAGTGAATGAAAGGGAGGGGTGGGGTATAGATAGATAGATAGATAGATAGATAGATAGACAGACAGATAGAAACATGAATGTGAGAGAGTCACATCAATTGGTTGCCTCCCACACCCATCCCAATGGGGCTGGGCATTAAACCTGCAACCCAGGTACATGCCCTTGACCGGGAATCGAACCCATGACCCTTTGGTGCACGGGCTGACGCTCCAACCACTTAGCAACATTGGCCAGAGCCCAAAGGCATTTTAAAGATATAAGGCAAAAGATGGCTCTAAGAAAAAAAGAAGTCAACAGCTTTCCGAGGAACATTTCATAAAAGATTCCTGCACTATGAGGAGTTCTCCAGTGCAGAGGCAACAGCTGTGGTGGAAAGGCCGGGTTCTGCAGGCTCACCTTAGGCATGTATGATAGCCAGTGCAGGATAGTGAAGACCCCCTCAAAGTCATCACAAACGGTGCTGTGGGTCACCCCATTGTTGTGCATGATCTGGATGCCACCGAGCTGGTTATTGGAGGTATATACTTCCCGCCCGAGGACCTGGAGAAACGAGCAAGAGACATTGGTCTTGACAGAAATAAAGGCCAAGTCTATTTTGTTATTCTCACTAAAAAGAGTTCTTTTCTCCCCAAGACAGAGATTCCAGCTTCTGTGGTTTGTTTGAAGGGACTATCTGGACCTGTGTCCTAAAAAGAAAACTTAGAAAACAAAAAAGGATTTTAAACAATCACATATACTATTGCAATTTAAAAACGAGCAAGCCTCTCCCTCTCTTTTTCCTAACTGCCATTTATACGCACAGCATCCTTCACACTGAGCTGAAACCACAGCGGTGGGCGAGCCTGGGGCCCGAGACAGCAGCAACCGCAGCATCTGCAGGCTGGCGGAGTTACTGTGCATGTACACAAAACAGGTAATGTGCCCGTCTTCTGACAATCTTCAGTCACAAGTCTCAGTTAAAAAAGTGCTGTGAGGTTTAGATTCCCTTTTTTAAAGGATTACTTTTTCCCTTGTATTTGATTTTTAAAGCTGGTCTCGATACATAAGACCTACGCCTGGCAAAATCCTGAAGCATCTCATGATACAGACATGAACCCTCGAGTCTATAGTCCTTTGTGTGCTGGGTGCAGGGCAGTGATTTATACTCAAGCCCGCCTCCCTCCTTCTGTCCTTCCCTCCCAAGGTTCCTGGGAAGTCGGAGTCTCAATCCCAGGGGTATCCCTAGAGTTTAACCCTTGTGAGGTGGAAGGGAGGCACCTGCAACTGGAAACCACAAAGTTTCCGTTAAAGAAGAAAAAATATTCTTGAACTTGGAAACTGTAGGGTTTCTTTTTCTCTTGAAGATTGGTTAGTAATTCCTTTCAGGGAGGGAGCTTTTCTGACCCAGCAGATGGAAGCCGGGCAGCCTGATCACTGGCTATCGCAACTGCTGAGTGTTAGTAATTGCCAGTCATCTAGGGTAGCCCTGGAGAGCTCTAAACAGTTGTAGAGCGCTTACTGTATTTTACTTCTTCTTTCCCCCTCCCCTCCTCCTTTAGAAAATAACCACAACACAACATTTCTTCCTTACTAACTTTTATTCATTTCCAGCCTCTGGGGAGAACCTAATAAATGAAAGATCAGTAGGTTCTGTATATGCCCATTGTGCCCCTTCTGGTTAGGAGCTCCAAGAGGTTCCCCCGCCTGCTGGGTCAGCCCCTACATTAAGATCCCCCAAAGGCTGAGGAAGTTGGTGACCAAGTAATCACCTCAGTGTGACCCTGCTGGCCTCAGTTCCATTTAACTTCAGCAAGGATGGGCGGAAGAAACTCGCCTGAAAAGCATATGGAAAGCAAAATTGCTCTCAGATCGCTGCTTCCCTTGATAAGGAAGTGCCGAGAACAAGCCTTTGCAGGCAGCCTTGAGCTGAGCAACATGCCGGCAGCTCCTTTGAAGGAGCCCGGGGAACAGCGGAGGCCGTATCTGACCACTGGACTCCCATCCTCCTCTCAGCCTGTCTTTAATCTCAGCCCAGGCCGGCGGCTCTTTTCTCATTCTCCTGCTGTCTCTTTCCATTTGCCCTCTCTCTGACTGATACACTGATCTCTCGGTCACTCGGCTTTCTGCTCCACTGAGTCCATATTACTAATAACACCTCCGCCACGGCCAGTTTACCTCATGAAGGCAGGAGCACATCATTACAAAATAAACTCATAACTTTGACATTCTAGCAAATACACGCCGTTTGTTATTTTTATGGCTTTAGTCTTTCTAACAGGCAGAGGGCATCACATACCTGTTTCATTTATATCTTTAAATGTGTACACATATGTACACATGTATCAGGAAATAAAACAGGACAAAAAACCCCAAACCAAAGCAAATATCCAAAGCAGGGAATGGATGGGGGAAGACCCTGATGGACGCAGAAACCCTGTCACTCGGGGAGGCCATGCTCCGATCTGGCTCCGGTTTTATGGACGTCATAAACCTGATGGCCCACAACTGGTCCTTCTGGGACAGACCGCCTCTCTGCCAGAAGTCATTCGGTGTGATCAGCAGTATTTTTAATTATTAAAATAAAGCTGAAAAGGGGGGGGGGATAAAAAGGAGACACTGTGCTAACTGTGAATACCTGACATTCACCATCTCTGTTAGGAGCCAAGAATTTGCTGACTGAGAGAGAGAGCTGGACCATTTTCTACTGAGAATCACTATTTTCTTTCCTATGAAACACTGCCTCTAGTGCTTGATAATCTCCAGCAACTTAGAATTTCTCCAAAATTAGGAATGGACCTACGAAGAACCCGCGAAGAGACCAGAGCACACCAAGAGCAGCACAGCCGATCAAACACACCTTCCTCAGATGTCCTGGCCCCGCCTTTCAAAGAAATAGAGCATCCGTAACAGGTCTACTCCCAGAGGCTCTGTCACTTGCCCATTCTGCCCCATATTCTTACAAACTAATGGAGACAAACTGGGAAGAAACGAGAATTTAGTAACTTCACATGTCTTCCCTTTACTCGGGTTCTGATGCTTTGTTCTGAAAAGGCAGCAGTATTTCTATACTTCCTCTCCTCTGGATTCAGAAAGAAAACTAACTGGAGCCAACCACAACCAAGAACATTATTTCTGGGCTAAACAAATGTTTTTCATGTGAGAAGATTCATTTAATTTTGGAATTAAAGAGAAAAGGAACAGGGTAGATAAACAGTGTATCCGAATGGCTCTCTCTGACCAGCCTTATCTTAGGAGGTCGGAGGTGGGGAGGGGAAGGACACAGAAGTGAAACCTGCTTCACTAGCCACAAGCGAACGCTAGCAATCATAGCTACTTAACAGTCGGTGAAGAGAGCGCCGTACCCTCCAGTTCATCTTCAATGACCGTATGTTTGGAGCACGCACCAGTAGAAGGAGGGCGCACACAATAGCTCCTGATTTATAGGGGTCATTGCTGACTCAAGTGGTTTTAATGATTTTAGGATACTTCAGAACAAAAGCTCCAACCAAAGAAGCAGAATCTGGGCTAGGACAAAACCCATTCTGCCTAACTCAGAAACGATCATGCTGGAATAGTAACACAAACCCCGATCCGCATCGAGGGAGACAAAGGAAGGAGCCCACATAGACAGAACCACTATTTTATTCCTCCATATGTTGCCCTACCAACCTTCTACAGAAAAATATGAGGTAAACAACTCTCATCACCATAATATTTTCATGAAGAAGATGCATTTCATTTATCAGTTTTTTCCAATTTTGACATATGCATTTGTATATAAGCTGCTGCTGTGTTTCATTCCCCAAATTATTTCTCTCACATTTTTCTACTGCATGATACAAACTTTTAATTTATCTGCCCAACAAGCATCAATAACCACTTAAGCACAGGAGCTATTCAGACAGAGGTGACTCTCCTGAGGCCACACCTTGCTGCTCCCCAGGTCTAAAGTGGAGAAGCGGTACCATATAATATTAAAAACAGGCACCATCTGAAGAGAGCCCACACCAGCACAACTGAATAAAAGCTGAGTCTGAGGGGAAAGAGAGTCTTCATCCCCGCTCAATATAAACTTAAGCCTCACCCAGCATTCATTAATTGGGGCTGGCAGACCTGAGAATTAAGGGCACTGCATAAAAGCCAGTGATTAGCAGAGGCACAATTGTTAAAGACCCCACCAAAGATGCTATGTAGCCTTTAGAAATTCTGAGATACACAGGAAGTGCAAATGAATGCAGTCATACATGCATGCTAGGCCTCCGCAGCTCTTGCTGCTTATCTAGAGACACTGCAAACAGCTCGGGTTTACCACAGCTGACAGGCAACGGAAACAGTCTAACATACCGCCTGCTCTCTCCCTTAAATCCCTTTTTGGAGATCGAGATAAACACATTCTTCCTTTCCCCAGTGCCCGCCTCCTGAATGAAGTGGCAGAGCACTGTGAAGTTTTGTGCAAATGAAATCGCTATGTAATACTGAATGAGTGTAGTATTTACTTGTCAGGATATTTGTCAGCACAGACATTGAGATTTCCAAGTTTCACAGATGCAACTTCGTTCAGTTTTTTTAAAACATTGCTTTTGTCCTGATATACACATTATGCTGGGGACCCTCAGACTTATAGGCAAATATTTGCAATCGTGTGCTCAAGATGTGAAAAATAATGATGCATATCGATGCAATAAAAAATGAAATCCACCACTGCTTTCCACCTTTCTCCAATCTTTCCCCCTAGGTGGGTCAGGGCAATCTTCTATTTAAAGAAGCAGGGAGTACAAAGTCTTCCTGCATCTGAGAATTAAGCTATGCAAGCTGGGTCCTTGCTGCAGTCCTTCTCATTAGGATATTTCCATTCTCAAGAGGATTTGAGAAGGGGTTTTGTAAATTTCATGAGCAATCGTCATCACTGGACTTCATCCATGATTCCTGATATTAACGTCATTCTGGGATCTGCCAGATTATTCATAAAGGTTTGGCAAGGCAGAAAGAGAGATAGATATGAGAAAGCATACACAGGATCAGGGAGAAAGTGATAAAACAGGGACAAAAGAAAGGAGAAAGGATGAGAGAGAGGAAACGGGAGGGGGAGAGACAAGAGGACAGGGAAGAAAAAACGGCAATAGCTCATCTACTCCTGCTGCTAACACCCTCCTCCCTGACCTGAGAGAACTACATTTTTAAAAGCTGACAAGTAATTCAATCTCCAATTAACAATTTTAAGTGGTGCAGCACATATTACTGTGTAAATGTTTCTCCAGGAATATATCCAAGGGTGAATGGAATTAAATCTCTAGGGAGACAGGACCAGCGCCTATGTGACCCAGAATATTTGGAGAGTTTCAAGATACAGTCTCTTAATACACAGACTCAGGGTTATAATTTCTCCTCCTCTCCTTTATTGCCACTGGCAAACTCGAGTGCTGGTTGGCAGTGATAGGCTAGGATTGGGGATAGACAAGGGGCCCTGTGACACAGTGCTGGCACAGGATGGGAAAGCCTCTGACTTGAGATGGATTCAAGGCCATCCACTGCAAGACCAAACATCTCTCTGTAAAAAACAAAGTTATGAAGTGATCAGGCTGGCTGATGGATAAATTAGAGGAAAGGGACTGTGCTACCTGTAGTAAGAAAAGATAGTCAGCAAATAAAGAGACCGAGGTAACGGCCTGACATAACACTGGAAGACCTGTCTACTGAGGTATAGAGAGCAGAGGGATGAGTTAGATGGCAGAAGGAAGATACGGATTTGAAGGTGGACTGGGTGAGGAACAGAGACTCATTCTGAACGTAATGGTGGTAGAAAAGAGCCACATGACAGTCTGTCAAATACACCAGAGAAGGCATAGGCTTCCGGAGCAAACACTGACTGCCAGAGAAATCACTCACTGCAGGGATCCATCAACTGCCCATTTAGCTACAAACTAGAACATCCTGACAGTAAGTTACTTCCAAATATGGAAATTTTTAAGTCTGGTTTATTGAGGTGCAATTTATATACAGAAAAATCATCCTTTTTTAGGTGTACAATTCTATGAATTATGACAAAAACACAGTCATAGAACCACCACCACAGCACATCAAAAGTTTTCATCCCCCAAAGTTCCCTCATCTCCTTTGCAATCAATTTCCTTCCCTCACACATACCAGTCATGGCTCTGCTTTCTGTTGTAACAGTTTTGCCTCTTCTAGAAAGTTATATAAAACGGAGTCACACAGTATGTAGCCTTCTGTGCATGCTTCTTTCAGTTAATAAAAGGCATCGGAGATTCATTCATGCTGATGGCATCAGTAGCTCCTTTTTACTGCATAGTAGTATCAATTTTATGGAAATACCATAACTTGTTTATCTCTTTGCCTACTGGTGGACATTTGGGTGTCCAGTTTTTGGCAATCCTATCTAATAAAAGAGTAATACGCAAATTAACCATTATTCCATCACTCAGTCACAAAGATGGCGACGGCCATGGAGCTGGAGCGAGGAGGAGGCTTGGGTTGCTCCCGGCTATGGAGGAAGTCAAGCTTCCCGCCTGCCCTGTCCGGCACTGGGCTCCACTCAAGGCTACAAAGTTTCATTATAGAAGATAAATAAATCCCAGATACCTGCTTCCAGCTGGCAGTGGCCTCTACTCAAGGAGGGGCTGGGAGTCTGGCAACCCAGCTGACCTGGGCTCTGCTCAAGGCTACAAAGTTTCAATTGTAGAAGATAAATCTCAGGGAAAAAAAGAAAAACGAAAAAAGGAGAGGTTGGGAGCTTGGGTCGCCGGGAGGGGGTGGGGGTGAGGGTGTGTGGCCAGCCTGAAAACGGCCATCAGCCCCTCACCCAGGCTGGCCAGGCACCCCAGTAGGAACCCCCACTCTGAAGGGGGTGTGGCCAGCCTGAAAACAGCCCTCAGCCCCTCACCCAGGCTGGCCACACCGCCATGGGGTGAGGGTCCCCGCT
>NW_006285483.1:1105650-1115676 GCF_000327345.1 Myotis davidii
TCCAGGACACCCCTGAGTGCACAAATTTTTGTGCACCGGGCCTCTAGTTATGAATAAAGCTGCTATAGACATTCATGTATGGGTTTTTATGTGGATACTAGGGGCCCAGTGCACGAATTCATGCACTAGTGGGGTCCCTGGGCCTGGCCTGTGGGATTGGGCCAAAACCAGCTCTCCGACATCCCCCGAGGGGTCCGGGATTGTGAGGGTACAGGCTAGGCCAAGGGACCCCACCGATGCACAACTGGCACCGGGGAAGGATGTGGAAGGTTGGCCAGCTGAGGAGGGAACCACGGGAGGGCTCCAGGGCATGTCCGGCCCATCTTGCTCAGTCCCGATTGGCCGGACCCCAGCAGCAAGCTAACCTACCAGTTGGAGCATCTGCCCACTGGTGGTCAGTGCATGTCATAGCGACCGGTTGAGCGGCCTTAGCATGTCATTAGCATATTATTCTTTGATTGGTTGAACAGATGACTGGACAACTGGACACTTAGCACATTAGGCTTTTATTATATAGGAAGACAGATTTTCATTTCTCTTGGGTAAACACCTATAGGTTGTATGGTAGGTTTTATGCTAGGTTGTATGCTAGGTTGTATGGTAAGTGTATAACTTTGTGTGTTTTTTTTAAGCCAAACTTTTTCAAAGTGGCTATACCATTTTGCTTTCCCACCAATGTGGATGAGAGTTCCAGCTGTTCTGCATCCTCATCAATACTTAGTATTGTCAATTAAAAATTTTTATTTTAGTGGTATCTAATTGTGATTTTAATTTGCATTTTCCTAATAACTGATGATAAACATATTTTTATGTACTGTTTTGTTTTTGTGTTTTAAATTTATCTTTATTCTTGAAAGTATTATAGATGTCCCTCTACCCCCCTCATTAACTCCCTCTACCCCCACCAAGCCTTCACTGCACTATTGTCTGTGTCCATGGGTTATGCATATATACATATAAGTTCTTTGGTTAACCTTTTCCTGCCTCCCCTTCCCTCTGAGATTCCATCTCCCTCACCCGTCTGGCAGCCAACAAAAAGTTCTCTGTATCTACGAGTCTGTTTCTGTTATGCTTATTCATTTTGTAGATTCCATTGTTGACAGATATGTATTTATTGGCATTTTATTGTTCATATTTTTGATCTTCTTCAAGAAGACCCTTCAACATTTCATATAATATTGGTTTGGTGGTGATGAACTCCTTTAGCTTTTTCTTGTCTGGGAAGCTCTTCATATGTCCATCTATTCTAAATGATAGCTTTACGGGATAGAGTAATCTTGGTTGTAGGTCTTTACTTTTCATCACTTTGTTTATTTCTTGCTACTCCCTTCTGGCCTGCAAAGTTTCTTTTGAGAAATCAACTGACAGTTATGGTAGCTCCCTTGAAGGTTACTGATTGCCTTTCGCTTGCCGCTTTTAAGATTCTGTCTTTAACCTTTGGCATTTTAATTATGATGTTTCTTGGTGTGGGCCTCTTTGGGTTCATCTTGTTTAGGACACTCTGTACTTCCTCTCTCATCTCCTTCTAGTACCCCTACAATACGAATGTTGTTAAATCTCCCAATGTTAGCAGGGTGACCATAGGTAGTTGGTGTCCTATGGAGCCCATTGGTACAGTCTCCCTGGTCATCCAAGTTGGGTGCTCTATGGGTGTCCCTAATGTAAATTGTGTGTGCTCTCTTGCTATAGTTGAGCCTTGATTTCTGTTGAAATGTTAGTGGGTAGGATTGACTCTTGGGCTGACTGGTTGTGAGGAATGGCTATGACTATAATGAACAAGCTATTGTGTGGGGGTTCACCCTACAGAGCAAGATTTGTTTTAGTGGGGCTCTGGTGCCTGCTGAGTCCACCCTTTGGGTATGTACAGGCCAAGGTCAGTTGCTTCCTGTGTCAAGCCCAGAGCCACCTGGTAGGATCTATAAAGTGATCTTCATTTGATAGCTGCCTATTATGGGCTTGGAGGTACCTGGAGAGTGGTTATGCTATGAACTGAGGCTGGCTGCTACTAGTGCCAAGTTTGTGGCTGCTTAGCAAAAGGTACTGGGCACACCCAGGCCAGCCACTGCTTGTTTGGGGTTTGTGGACCTTCTCTTTTTACATGTGTCCCATGTTGTTCAAGAGTCAATTGTATCAGAGTTGTTCTGAGCTGCCCAAACCTGACTAATTTATTGAGAAAATGCATATTTCATCAATGGTTCATATAGAAAACAAGATACTTAAAACTTGATTATATGTCCCAATGCTCTTGACTTCTCATATTTGCATCTTATGCTATTGGTCAAATAAGGGTGGGTTCTTTTCTTTAATAACACCAATATTTCAATTTCTCTTATGTGCATACTATTTTAAAGGGTTTAAATTCCAGACACTGAAGCATTATTAAAATTAGGAACCAGTCAAGAATTAACCAGAATGAGGTATCACCTCACACCTGTCAGAACGGCTACCATCAACAAATGGCAAATGCTGGCAAGGATATGGAGACAAGGGAACCCTACTATACTGTTGGTGGGAATGCAGACTGGTGCAGCCATTATGGAAAACAGTATGGAGTTGTTTTTTTGTTTTAATTTTTAAAAAATATTTTTATTGATTTTAGAGAGGAGGGGAAATGGAGACAGAGAAATAGAAACATCAGTGATGAGAGAGTATCATTGATAGGCTGCCTCCTGCATGCCCCATAATGGGGACTGAGCTGAGTGGATAAAAAAGCTGTGATACATTTATACCATGGAATACTATGCAGCAGTGAAAAAGAAGGATCTCTTACCCTTTGAGATAGCATGGAGACACCTGGAGAGTATTATGCTAAGTGAAATAAGCCAGTCAGAAAAAGACAAGTATCACATGATCTCATTCATATGTAGAATCTAATGAGCAAAGTAAACCGATGAACAAAACAGACCCAGAGACAGAAGCATAGAACAGATCGCAGAATCTCAGAGGGAAGATGGGGGAGTTTGAGTGGCTGGGAAGAGATCAGCCAAAGAACTTGTATGCATATAGGGTGGTGAAGGCCTGGGGCAGGAGGCAGGGTCAGGCTAGAAGGGGTCAATGTGGGGGGAAAAGGGGACATATGTAATACTTTCATCAATAAAGATTTAATTAAAAAGAATCAACCAGAAAAAAACAAAAACTTGAAACCTGGGCATGGTAAACTTTAAGCTTCTCCTTTCACAATTCAATACTCCGAACTGTGTACATTTTAGCAGATTAGACTGTAAAGATGGCCACTCTGAATGAAAGGGAACATAACTAGATTTGAATCCACGCATAGGGAACATAAAGATGAACGGCCAGAAGGCAGGTTTCTAAACAGTCTCGTTTCCACAGTCTTTATCATATTCACACAGCAGTCTGTGCACAGCCAGGGCCCAGGTCTGTCTTCCTTCTAGAAAAGACTGGAGTCCTTGCATTTCTAATCTACCAATGTGTGCAGTTCTTGCACTTTTAATTTATGAGTGTTTAGGGGGGATCTCTCTGACTTGGGAACATACTGGCTCGGTCTAATGCTTGGAGATTATTAAACTCGGAGCTATGCTCCACTATCAAGTCTACAGATCTTTTATTTAGAAGATATGGTGCTCTAAATGCACAAAGAGCTCCCTGTCACCTTCACATTAAAGCCCCTAGTGCCTGGTAAATGGAATTATATAGCTGTCATCTCCTTTCCCCAAAGTTTTAAGAGTACAATGGGCTCATTTTTTCACACTCCATCCCAGCTTCAGAACTAAGAGACCTACTTTGTATTGATTTAAGGTCTCAGAAATAAATAAACCTGCTTCACTGCTGTGATTCACAACAAATTCATGATACACTATTGCATGATATATTTCAAGCTCTTGCTCTGGCTCTCTTTTTCCTCTGGTGAGTGATGGGGGAGGTGGGAGGTAGTGGAAAGGTGGGAGGTAGTGGGGAGCTGCAAAGCTGACAGCCTGATGGTTATTGGAGATGGCTGCAGACTGCAAATTCAAGAACAGACACTGTTGGAAGAATATGGGTGTGTGTTGTTTTTTTTTAACTGGGGGCAGAGGTGAGAAGCTAATTTACTTGGGTTTCAGGCTGGGGTTGGGGAAAAAGAAAGGATAAGGGGAGAAGGAATAGCAAAGCTTCAAGTGAACACTAATTTGCAAAGACAGAGCTATGAACATTTGTAGAAAGAGAGAAGGTGAAGAAGATCCAGCATAAGAAGGTATAACATATGACTGACAGGAAAATGAAGAAGATGAACCATTCTGCCTAAGGGGACATGTTCATAGTCCTAAGAGGGCACTTAGTTTGAGTTCAGAGACAATGATTTATTAGGAGCAAAAAGTGTAGCGACCCTACATGCCACAAAACCTGTGAAGTAGAGGTATTTCTTCATTCCAATACTCAGGAAGCAACACAATCCTGGAGGTTGGAATGGACACTCTGGAGGTAGGATAGAGATATTATGGAGGTCCACAAAGTGAGCAAAACACTGCTCATTCTAAGATTTCAGGTTGTGTGTGCCCTTAGAGCTTTAGAGCACCTCAGTCTACATCATGTGACTGATTCTTGTGGGGTTTTTTAATATATTTTATTGATTTTTTACAGAGAGGAAGGGAGTGGGATAGAGAGTTAGAAACATCGATGAGAGAGAAACATCGATCAGCTGCCTCCTGCACACCCCCAACTGGGGATGCGCCCGCAACCAAGGTACATGCCCTTGACCGGAATCGAACCTGGGACCCTTCAGTCCGCAGGCCGATGCTCCATCCACTGAGCCAAACCAGTTAGGGCGTGACTGATTCTTGAAAGAAGTACCACCAAACCTTGAACCAATGAGTATTACGTACCTAAATATACAGCACTCAAAAATACCTATCCTCCAATTGTGTATCACAGTAATTTTCAACCAGTGTGCTACAAGAATTTCTAAACCATGCAATACCTGACCATTTAGTTAGGTATTTCCCCTTAGACTGACCTCTTTCCCCTTAGATTGTCAAATTTTAAAAAAGATGAGAGTCAACACAACAATAGCCATCAGTGTGAATGAACCAAAATTAAACCTTTCTTATGGTGTCAGATCAGCCAAAAATATAGTGTTTGGTGGCCACAGAATTCTAGTAATTAGTTTATGTGTGCCATGAGATGAAAAAAGGTTGAAAATCACTGGTGTATAAGGATCCTGACTTTCAAGTAGGCAGGCGATCGGAAAGCCTGATTATGCCACTGTGCATCAGTCCCCTAGGGTTCCACACAGTATTTTACTGTGGTGTTCAGTTTTAGCTGTTTCTCTTATACTTGCTATTTTTTTTTTTTTAGAAATTTCATTTTAGCTGGCAAGTACATTATTTATAAATCCAGTTTCTTTTCTATCTTTGAATAGCATTTTCATTTTTACTACATTTGTTCTTGAGACAAGGCCAGACTCTGAAAGCAAAATTACATGAGAAAGATTTGGGTTCCATTCAGTTCTACGTAGGTTAGACCATAAAACTGGGAGCTGTTTCCTTAATTTTGAACACTACATTTTAAGAGGAATTAGTCTGCCTGTATAGAGAAAAAGCCTTTAGCTAAAAACCGGGAAGAACTTTATAGAGATCAAAGGGTCTGGCTCAAAAAGTACTGACCTTCCCTTCAGTTGAGTTTTTCAAGAATAATTAAATGAATATTTGACAATGGTATTACAGAGGATATACAAACAACAGTTCAGGGGCTGGACTTTTAGAGGATCCTCCACTCCCACCAACCCACAGCATTTATTCTTCTGTAATATGGATAAAAAACAGTATTTTTAAAATGTGAAACCATTATACTTTACAACTTCTACTTCTAACCTCACTAGTATATAATAATTTTACGTATCACTAATATGTAATCTCACTAATATATAATATACTAACATGCAGTAAATTTTTTACACCTCCTCCTCCAATCTATCCTCTCCCTGTCACAGCCTAACATGGTTCCCTGCCTACAAATCAATGTCCATCTTCACAGCATAACAGAATACTAGAAATTAAAGAGAATTTAAGATTAACAGGTCCTCTGGTCTTCACCTTAAGGAGGAAAGATTTTACAGAGAAAATTGAGGTTCAAATAGATTAAAGCCCAAAGTTGCTTTACAATGGAGGGGAATAATCTAAGGTTGCCCAACATGACCATTATTGAGTCTATATCCAATGCCCAGCAGGGCCTCAGAGCTTTCACTTCATCTAGAAGATCTGGACCGATACTTATTGCAGGCTCTCCAAGTCTAAACCATCAAACCTACATGGGGCTGTCTTAGAGAAGGAGAAGCGACTTCTACAATGGAGCTCTAAATGATGAATCCATCCTGCAATTTCCCCAAACCAGAGAGCTCGGGATCAGGCTGCTGACAGATTATGAGTCACTAATTGAGTCACACATACTTGATACAGTTTTCTACCAAACTTGAGAAATATCAAGTGAAAAACAAACAAAACCCCAACAACAGGGCCAGATTTGCCCATATTTTGTGTGTGTGTGTGTGTGTGTGTGTGTGTTGCAAGGGGGAGTGAGGGAAGAGCTTGAAAACTAAGGAGATGTTCTCACTGCAATTCTCTCTGAGAACTCATTCATAATGCTACAGCAGGGCTCACTGAGAAAGGAAGCGCAAATGCCCTCTTTAGAAAAGGAGAGTGATCCCATCTGGAGCTTCGGGAGTACAGGGACTGTCCATCGTGAAAATAGGTAGTTAGGGACTTTTAAAAATGCAAATTGCTGGACTGATCCTTGGAGTGATTATGGGCTATTGTACCAACAAGTCCTTGGGGACTCTTGTAGACAGATGACTGACACATATACTACCCTATCAGGACTGAACATGGTGCCTCTCATGTTAATGTCTTTCCAAAGTGCGGTGATTGTCTTTAGATAACATCTATTCGGAAAGTCAATACATGAATGTACTGGTACAGTGAGGACTGACATCTAACATTCTCTTAAAGGAATGTTTGCTTTCAAAGGATCAGAAAGTATAGAGAATGTTGTGTTTGTATTTTCTTTCCTGGGCCTGGATAATGAGTTGCAATGATAAAGGACCCTAAATGCATCCCAGGGAAGACCACAGTGCTAGTGATTCACCTACATTAACTCATTTAATCCTCAAAAGAACCTGGTAGATGGTACTATAATAATCAGCATTTTACAGTTAATACAACTGTGACCCAAAAAGGTTAAGTAGATTGTCCGAGGTCACACAACTACTAGGTGGTAGACCCAGGAATTAAACCTGGTAGTTTGGCTCTAGAGTCCATGTTTAAATCATGCCACCTCCTTAAGTTATGTAAAAGTTACAATGCTGGCCCTAACTGGTTTGGCTCAGTGGATAGAGCGTCGGCCTGCGGACTGAAAGGTCCCAGGTTCGATTCCAGTCATGGGCATGTACCTTGGTAGCGGGCACATCCCCAGTAGGGAGTGTGCAGGAGGCAGCTGATCGATGTTTCTCTCTCATTAATGTTTCTAACTCTCTATCCCACTCCCTTCCTCTCTGTAAAAAATCAATAAAATATATTTTTTAAAAAAAGAAAGAAAGTTACAATGCTGCCTCATACGAGGGCTAAAGCTCCCCTTCCCTTCTTGAGCTTTCATGACTCTTACGATGTGTGTCACAGAGTCATGGTGAATATGCAGAATGTATAGTGTAGGCCCCTGGTGCTACGAGCTCATGGGAGGATCTCTGATACTGTACCCAATAGTCAGCAACTTCACATTGCATACTGCAAAGATACATTAAAATATGTATCCACCAGCCTCACATATAGTCCTAGCCACACCCATCATATATACTTTCTTTTTCCCTGGCAGATGGAGCAAAAATAGGGGCCTGATTTTGCTAAGGGGATGAGATTATGGGATGTTTCCCTGCCTAAATCAGAAGCTTTAAAATGCTTATCACAAGGAAGTCACAAATCAAACCTCCTGAATGATCTATAACCCATCTATCATAGCCACTGGCACAGGCCGTACTTCCATAGACAGTTACTGTCCAGAGGACAAGCCATAAACTGCAAATTCTGATTTCTCTGTGTACAGAGAGAACTTTCACCAAGTCCGAGGCAATGGGCTGAGAACAAGAAGGTTCTAGTCTACATCAGTGCCCCTTACAATACGAGGTCCTTCCAGCCTTATCTACCACCTGAAATTGTGTTTAACATACTAAACAGAAACGGAGAGGAGGAGTTGTGGGGAAAGAGAAGTAAATTGGAAAGTTACTGCCAGTGGCACCTGACTCTACAAATTGTCTCAGCCCCTTACAGGTCTATCACCAGTTCCCCAAGCACATAGGTCACTGCCTCTGCCAGGCCAAGAAGGGTAGTTTGTCACATCCATCAAATCTGCCCTCACCCACTCAGCAAGGCATTTTGAGGAATCTGCCACTCACAGCCTACGGTTTGTAGAACTGGGAACCGATGATCTACTACTTTGAGTGACATGGCATAGCAGGCCGTAGAAGCTTCTCTTATTTATGTCATCACTCTCATGACATTTGGACAAGAAGGAAAATGACCGGACTACCTTCTCGTTTCAGGCCTTATGGACACAAGGACTGAGCCCATTTTAATTGAAACTTGGGGACGTGAAGTTCATGTTCTGACGCTGATCTAGTTTCTGTCAATGGAAACAAGTCACTTTACCTCTTATTGTTTTAGTCTTCACCTATAAATGGCTCTGACACCACTAGCCCACCCAGAAGGTAGCAAGGAGCCAGACAGATGTTCTTGATTTTAAGTTTCCAATAAAGTCACCCAGACTGCCTTTAATCACCAGCCCACTGCCTGTAGTACAAATGTCAAATCTGCTTGTGCAGCACTCAAGAAACCCAGATATTGTCTTTCTCCTCAACTTGGTAACATTTTACAAATAACTGCAGGCAACAAAGAGCAAGACAGACAGAAAAAGAGAATACATAAACACAGAGATCACAAGGGGAAAGGATAAAAATACAAATGTGGGAAGCACTTTCTGGTTTTAGAACAAAAGATACGGTGGCAAAACTTGGTGCTTGTGAATAAAACATGTAAGTAAAACCACTGAAAGTAAAAGAACAGGAAACTATGGTAATATTCTTACTTTATATGCAGGTTACTCCTGTTGGCTACAAAAAAAAAAAAATCCTTTAAAAAGGAATAGTCTTTGGAAGCAAAAGGTAGGAAGGTCTAAACGAATTAAAACAGGTTGGCTAATGATGGGACAGAATCATGTGTATACTGAGATGGAATGTAGCCATAAAAGCTGGACATATACATGCACTGTATTAAATTGGAAATGTGTGTGTCTCCAGCTTCATATCTATTAAAGGAATAAACAATTTACATGTTGCTGCATTACGGGAATATGCTATGTGGAGTGTCAATCCTTTCACCCCTTCTCTTCAGATTGAACCATGTTAAGTCAAATCAGAGATGGGGTTTGAGGGGGGCGGGGATGGGGAGAAAAGCAGAGAGAAAGAAAGTTTTAAAAAAATATCTGCCTCAGCAAAAGTTTTCATTAAAATTTTAGACAAATGATCCCTGTGTCCTTCTCCCTTGCTGCCTGGGGCTCCATGCTATTTCTATGCAAATAACAACCTCGTGGTTTATATCTTATTATTTCCACCGGAGCTGCAGCGACATGACCTGAGATGTGTAAGGGGCGGGGGATGGGGCAGGGGGAGTTGGTGAAGGTGGGGAGAGAGAGAAAGAGAGAGGGGAAAAGGAAGAGAGAGAGAGAGATGGAGTGGGTGTTCACTCAAGTGTGAAAAAATATTGTCAGGGGTGAGCATCAAGAACAAAAAAATTGCAGGGATAACGTGTTTATTTCAGTCCCCCCACCCCTCATCTGTACCCCTCCCATTTGCAAACCAGCACCTTTTAAAATTCATTGGGCATCAGGCGATCATGCACAATCCATCTGCTTTCACTTTATCATTTGCATTTCATGCCTCCTGGCTTTTGATGTGCTGATACTTTGATGCAGTCAGGAGACGCGCATTATCATTATTTCAATTTTCAAAGGGGTCAACGGGATCGGCACTTGCACACAGAGATTTTT
>NW_006285483.1:1115730-1137240 GCF_000327345.1 Myotis davidii
GCCCTCCCACCTCTGCGCACCCCTCCCTTCTTTTTCTTCACCCCAATGTTTAACATAAAGGATGAAGACTCAAAAAGGCGGGGGTCAAATGTTTTCCGTCTTAAAGCTTGCATATACCACGTACATTTCCACTTCACACAGTCACATACTACGAGCAAAATAGTCAAGGCTTAAGGAGGCTGGCTCTACAGTGCTTCAGACACACACAAAGACGTCCTCACACATGGATACTCAGGGAGGCACACTCAGAGAAAGAGGGATCTAGAAGCAAGATAGACACAAAGAGACAGAGAGAGCAGCACTCACACGGGAAGAGGCATGTACTTAAGTGACCTGCACACCCAGAGTCTGTGAGAGAGATTCTTACAGAAAGAAAGGCAAACAGAGATGTGGAAAGTCACCAGTGCACACAAAGACAGAGGAAGCAATCTGAGCATGTAGCTCCGTATAGTTTCCTTTCTCATGCCTGACAGGCAAAGGCAGTGATGGCGAACCTATGACACGCGTGTCAGAGGTGACATGTGAACTCATTTTTTTGGTTGATTTTTCTTTGTTAAATGGCATTATATAGATATATAAAATAAATATCAATATATAAAATAAAATAAGTACATAAAATAAATATCAAAAATATAAATCTTTGTTTTACTATGGTTGCAAATATCAAAAAATTTCTATATGTGACATGGCATCAGAGTTAAGTTAGGGTTTTTCAAAATGCTGACACGCCGAGCTCAAAAGGTTCGCCATCACTGGGCAAAGGGGCAGAGAGGACATTTTTAATGAATCTGCATGAAATTGTGTGTCCTCCAGCAACATGACCCTATACTTAAGAGGCCACTGACATGAAAACAGAGATGTGGAAGGAGCAGGATTAGGAAACCTCTATAACTGATCATTCCCTTCAGCCACAAATGATGATGTCCTCCTGGAAATGAGCACTGTTGTTGAGCTACAGCTGCAGCTTCACTTGTCTTTTCTCCTGCAACTGGACTTCTCCTTTAACAAGCAGCCCCATAGGCTAGGAAGATGGTAAATATAATGAATTTGTTTGGAACAATTTAACCAGATTTGAAGAAAAAAATCCTTAAAGCTTTCTTAAAGGCACTCATGCCAGTTTTTAGCCATAAAAACAAAAAACGAACAACAACAGCCCAACAAAACTTTTGCTTTTTGTAATATTCTTTGTGTAAACATAGTATCAGGGAGAAAATAAGAAACTCACTGAAATAAGATACATTTCAGAAATTAGCTCTTTGTTGAGGCACGGAAACATTATGGAAATACAGGTGTCTTCTTTAAATTCTATTCTCACAAATAATGCAATTAACAACTCCCTTCAACATTCATCAGTATTGTATCCTAAGAAAATATGCAAAAGCGCAACTTAAAAATGTAGAACATTTAGCAGTTTCTCCCACTGGAATTATTTCCTTCACTATTGGTGGTTCACAATCTTTGCCTTTCCTTGGAGAGAAAGGCAAGCCCAGAGAAGGACACATGAATGCAGAGAACAAGCTGATCACATCAAACCATTCTCCTCATTTCTGACATCAACAAAAGCTAATTGGACCAATGGAACTATCAACATTTTCTAAATGGGAGTGATAGGATAGGATACTTAATTCCTACTCTTCTACCTGAAGGTCAAGGCTTGATAAAAAGTTAGTGCATGTGTGGTAAATACACTATCCAATACAATTTAGCATGTGTATAACTCCACAAGCTCAATCACCAATCTACATAAGAGAGGAAAAGGGAACTGAAATTGTAATGAGGGCCAGCACTTTATGCCAAGTACTAGGTACTTATGTTTTCTCATTTGATCTCCACAGTATTATTTAAAAATGTAAATTATCCTCCTTTGATAGATAAAGAAGTTGAGGAGCTGAGAGGTTATATGCGTTGTATAAGGTCAGCCAGCTAGTCCCAGACTATTACATATTCCTAGGCTCTGGAGAGAAAATAATTTTCCTATGCATGCAAAGAAGTCAAATTACATTGTCCTTTGTATATTCAGGTATTCTTAGGTAGTAGTTTTCACTCTTACAAGAAGTGACCTCGCCATACCTTTTTATATCCCCCTTGGGAAAAGCCCCAATGAGCTTAGACTGAAAAGGCACAAACTTTTCTTTTGAAGGAAGATAAGCCTCTCTGTTATGCTCTTTCCCAGCAATCTTTCCATCCATCCACCCATCTTTCCATTCAATATTGTCCAAGTACTTCGTCTATGTACAAGGAACCATGTTACATGCCTTTTTTGAGAGGTACATTCACAGATTTCTCCATACATTAAAACTTGATATCCTCAACACATTCAGAGGAAGTTTCAGAGGACAGCTCTATGTCTGGACATAGATATCATTTCCCTTACTCATAGATGAGAAAAAGGGAGGGAGGGCAGAATTGAAGCATTCAATTAATTCTCTTTCTAGAAAAATACTAGAATGTAAACACTTTGGAGCAGGAGTTTTATACGGTTTGTTCATTAACATATCCCCACAGGGCTTGAAACAGTGCTCAGCACATAGTAGATACTCAAAATATTTGTTGAATGAATGAATGAACAGGCAAGCAAAGGCAATGGTTAGGGAAGATGGAAGGAAAGGTGAAAAGACAGACTGAGGAAGGCATGGCTTGCATGGCATCCTCCCAATCAGGATCCTGAATCAAGAATTTGCAGTAACCTTCAGACAGCTTCACATACTTCTCCCAACCTCTAGAAACTTACTTTGTTGAGGGCCCCAGCTCCTGTCAGAATTAAGTGAGAATTTTCAACCTGGATGGTTCTCTGTCCCAGCCGGACAAGGTAAGCCCCAATTCCAATGGCCCGGCATGTAACCTTAAAAAAAAATAAAAATCTACAAGTCACATATTTATATCCTCTCCTCAGCTGTAAAAACTAAGGCACAGATATGTAAAACTCACATTAACAGGAAAAAAAATACTGCTTTTATAAAGTTTGTTTAACACGTCAAGTGCCCAGTCAGTCACGGATGAGTGACACTATACTTTCCATCCGGAAGACAAAACAAGCTGAGCACTTAATGTGTTAATAACAATATTAAAAATAGAAAGGGAAAGAAGATACAGAACTCATACAATGATTCAAATATTAGCCCTTTTATGTCTCATATTTTTGCCATTTCACAAATGCTTGGCATCGATATTAGAGGTATGAACAAAGAAAGTAGTAAGAGGAGAAGAAATTTAAGCTGTTAAAACTCTGATAGAATATTTAAAGAAATAAATTAAACTAAAGGCCAAAAGTAGATATCAGGTTTATCTGAGAAATTCAATTGTTTACACTATCCTATCTTCCCATGATTATGTACAATTAAAATCAAATTGTAGATATACAAACTTGAAGAAATGCTCTCATTTTGGACTGAATAGCAGGGATGGGGCAAAAAGAAATCCCAGCTACACAGTCAGCTCTTCAAAAATTTCACATTTAGGCAAGATTTACCAGGCTAATGGTGATGATCTCATCATAGGCCAATGAGGTTTCTCCAGCAATCATTCCAGAACCTCGAAGGTTCTCTGCTCCAAGTCCCTCTTCCTTCCCAATAATATCAGTTATCTTGTACCTATTGGATACAGACATGCCGAATTATGACAGTTTAACACAATAGCAACAATCTTTTAAAAGAATAATCACCATTAACAGGCTACTAAAAGCATACAGAAAGCATTCTAGAAGCTTATATATAACCTATAATCTTTATTCATATATCTTTCCTTTGTAGCTTGGTTCCTCTTTTGTCTAGATGCAATCCTATACAATAAAAGCCTAATATGGAAATTGTCCCTTCAATCAGGAGTTCGATCGCTTGCTATGACGTGCGCTGACCACCAGGGGGTGGCATGAAACATGGCAGGAATCAGCAATGCGGCCCTGGCAGCGGGCAGCAGTGGAGGTGCTGCCAGCCCCAATGGGCCCCAATGAGAGTGGGACCATGGCAAGATAGTGGACCAGGTGAGCACGCGGCGCCAGGCCAAGGTGAGTGCAAGTGGGGCCCGATCACCCCACCGATTGCCCCACAGATGGTGACGAGTGGCAGCAGTGGGGAATGGGGCCGCCGCCCAGCTCCCAGTCACTGAGGGAGCCAGGCAGAGGCTGATGACTCAGGCGGAGGAGGGCGCACAGGGACCCAGGGGTCCCAGGGCCCAGAGGTTAGCTGGGACCTGCCCTTCCACACCAGATGCTCACACTTCGATTGCCGGCCAGGCCTAGGGACCACGCCTGTGCATGAATTTTGTGCACCAGGCCTCTAGTATGGTATAAAATAAAGAGCAACATCTAGAATTAAGTAGATAGATTCATTTTTTTAATTGTTTTATTGCTTAAAGTATTACTAAGTAGATAGATTTAAATCCCTGCTCTGACACAGACATCATCAATGTGATTTTGGTGATAACAGTAATTTCTATAAAATGGGGAATGGGATAACAGTATCTACCTCTAAGGGTTGACACGAGTTAAATTAAAGCAACAAGGAGAGGGTTTGCCACATAGATGGCACTCAGATTTTAGAACAAATTTCTAGAAAACATTTCTTAAAGGCAGAATCAAGGCACATTTCTACAATAAGCAATAGCCATTAAATCATCAACTTTTGATAAATGTTACAGAGGAACAAGAAAATCCAGAGGTGTAGAGAATGATAAGCCCAATTTCTAAAGTCAAAAATTCTCTCTCTTTCTAAGACAGGGATGAAGGGGAAAGTCAAGACAATGCACTCCTATCCCTACTCCTCTGTAAATATCAAGTGTATGCACAAAGGTTCCTGGCTACAGGTCTCTGGAGGGGCAGGTGGAATGTGTGTAGAAGTGAAATGCTGGCCAACTTGTCCAGAAAGCATCCTGTGGATCCAGAGGGAACCACTCATCTGTCTTCTTGGCAGGGGATTAGGAGTGATAACTGATAATGGGAAATGGGAGATGGGGAATGCAACTAATAAAAGAAAGGAAAAATACAAAGTTAGAAGTAGAGATGGGCATATATTATTTATTGTTCCATGTGTACCCAGAAGGCTTGGCACTGGGCATAGTTTTATAAATTGAAATAATAAATAAGTATCCCATAGTGGCTCTTAAACTACTTTTTTTTTTGCCCCCATATTTCTCTGTTCATTCTTTACTTCAAGCCCTCCATCAATTCCTTTTTCTTTGCCTTTGCTATTGGTTTGTGACTTTGCATCTTTGCTTTCCAGTTTCCCTTGCCTTTCTATTTTTACCTTCTCCCAAAAATTCTCCAATTCTTACTTTGGCTCTGTATCTAGACTCTAGCTTCTAGAGTTACATTACAGGTAAAGCTTATCTTCTTTAAGGAGTTAATGAGCCACATTAATTTGGCAGAGGGAAGAGGGAGATTATGTGTTCTTTTTATAAGGCTCACAAGCCATACAGTCACAAACACTCAAGGACCCAGTCAGCTTTCCTTGCAAAGCAGATCTTTTCCCTTCTAAGGACTGCACATTACTTCACAGGTGTTCATGATCTGTTAAGTGCCCTGTTCTTCCATTGTATTACATGGAAAAGAGTAAAAATTTCCCACATTCTGCTCTATGATCTGAATTTTCTACCATTGAGGCTACCATTCTTTAAAGTAGCACCAAATTTTAATCTATATAATAAAAGCCTAAGGGACTGTTATGGCGGAACGACCAGAACGACCAGTTGCTATGATGTGCACTGACCACCAGGGGGCAGATGCTCAATGCAGGAGCTGCCCCCTGGTGGTCAGTGCACTCCCACAGAGGGAGTGATGCTCAGCCAGAAGCCGGGCTCATGGCTGGCAGCACAGCAGCGGTGGCTGGGAGCTTCTCCTGCCTCCACAGAAGCACTAAGGATGTCCGACTAACTGCTTAGGCCCGCGCCCCCCAAGGGCTCCCGGACTGCGAGAGGGTGCAGACTAGCCTGAGGGCACCCCACGGGGGATGATTGACTGCTGACTTAGGCCCACTCCCCACGGCAGTTGGACATCCAGAGGGGTCCTGGACTGTGAGAGGGCATAGGTGGGCTAAGGGACTACCCCCCCCCAGTGCATGAATTTTGTGCACCGGACCTCTAGTCCTATATAATAAAAGCATAATATGCAAATAGACCAAATGGCAGAACCGAACAACCAATCAAAGCATAATATGCTAATTATATGCTAAGACTGCTCAACCACTTGCTATGACGTGCACTGATAACCAGGGGACAGTCAACTGGTCTACCAGTCACTATAATGTGCACTGACCACCAGGGGGCAGATGCTCCAACCGGTAGGTTAGCTTGCTGCTGGGGTCTGGCCAATCGAGACTAAGCGAGAGCACTCCCACTGTCCTTCCCTGGCCCGATCATGCACTGGTGGAGTCCCTCGGCCTGGCCTGCACCCTCTTGCAACCTGGGACCTCTTGGGGGATGTCGGAGAGCCAGTTTCAGCCTGATCCTGCAGGCCACTCCCCTTGGGAGGGCGCCAGACACAGGGCTCATGGCTGGCAAGCACTGCTGTGGCAGCGCGAGCCTTTTCCGATCGGGGCTGATTGGGCACAAGCCCGCAGCAGGCACAGTGGGGCCGGGATGAGCGGGAGTGGCAGGTAGGAGCTGCAGGTGGCGTTGGACTGCGGGTTTTGGCCCGATCCCTGCAGGCTACACAGAGGGACCCCACCCGTGCATGAATTCATGCTCCAGACCTCTAGTGTTATAAAAATCTTTACATAGTGCAATACAATTAACAAAACACATTCATATATATCATTTTTGATCCTCACAACAATCCAGCGAGATAGGTAACACCACCTCCACTATTAAAGACAATAACAGCAACAGTCAGGATTTTTAACTGTTTAGTACAGGGGTCCTCAAATTTTTTAAACAGGGGGCCAGTTCACTGTCTCTCAGACCGTTGGAGGGCCGGAGCATAGTTTAAAAATAAAACTATGAACAAATTCCTATGCACACTGCACATATCTTATTTTGAAGTAAAAAAGCAAAATGGGAACAAATACAATATTTGTATTTGCATGTGGCCCGCAGGCCGTAGTTTGAGGACCCCTGGTTTAGTATGTGCTCAGTGCTGTGCTAAGGGCTTTACATATATTAGTTTACGTGGCCTTCACCTTACAGATGAGGAAACTAAAGCTCAGAAAAGAAAAACAACTTGCTTTAACCAACTCCATTGGTAATAAAAAAAATACCAGTTAAAATGACAAATTGTTTATATGCTATTTTATTAATTAACAATAACTGATGTTGGCAAGGGTGGAGAAAAATTAAAGAGAAACAAATAGTATTATAACCTACCGGTGGGAGTGCAATCTGAAATCATCAAAAAATATTTAAAATGGATATATTTTTAAACCAGTAATTCACTTTCAGAAATTAACCCAAAGGAAATAGAGATATTCCTAAAAGTTTATATAACAGAATGATCAGCCCAGGGAGATTAACAGTTAAAGTTTGGAATAGTCTGAATGTTCATTTATGTTATATTCATTACAATGAAATACTTATAAAACCATAAAATATCATATTCTCAAATAATATTTTTTTAATATACAGAAATTTCCCCAAAATAATTTTTAGTGAAAACAACAAGTTAACAAAAGTTTTCCTATTACAGCCCAATTATTAGGGGGGAAATACATATATAGAAAAGACAGCAAGAATATACTGCACTTTAATAATTGTGTCTCTCGGCAAAATAAAAGAACAAACAAAATAGAAACAGACTCATTTATAGAAAGTAGACTGATGATTGCCAGAGGAGAGAGGGATTGGAGAGCTGGGTGAAAAAGGTGTAGCGATTAAGAACTACAAACTGGTAGTCACAAAACAGTCACGAGGATGTAAAAAAAGTACAGCATAAGGAACACAGTCAATAACATTGTAATAGCCCTGGCTGGTTTGGCTCAGTGGATAGAGCATCAGCCTGTGGACCAAAGAGTCCTGGGTTCAATTCTAGTCAAGAGCATGTACCTTGGTTGCAGGCTCCTCCCGGCCCGGGCCCTAGTCAGGGCTCCTGAATGAGGCAACCAATCGATGTGTTTCTCTCACATCGGTGTTTCTCTCTGTCTTTTCCTCTCTCTCCCATTCTCTCTAAAAATCAATGGAAAAATATCCTCCTGTGAGGATTAACAAAAACAAACAAACAAAAAATAAATAAATAAAGGTGATTATATGTTTATAAAAAAATAATAATATTGTAATAACTATGTACAATACAAGGTGGGGACTTAAAATATCAGTGGGAGACAACTTTGTAAGATATATGGTTGTTTAACTACTGTGCTGTATGCCTGAAATTAATAAAAAATAATTTTGAATGTAAATTGTAATTAAAAAATAAATTTAAAAATATTGTGTCTCTAGGTAGGTTTGGAGCTGATTTTTATTTTTTATTCATAATTATTTACATGTTCTGACTTTTATAAAATGAATAAAATTATAAATATAATTAAGGTTTTTCAGCTAATAAGTGGTAGACCTCAAATACAAACCTAAAACCTCTAAATATGTAACAAGCAATCTTCATTGCTCATCAAGGTCATGAATAGCAGGACAGTAAGGAAAAAATAATCATGTTCTCCTTCCTTTAACCCAGGGCCAAATTATTCTGATACATATATACCTACCTGGATTCTCCTTCGTCCTCCACATGTTCACAATGGACAGAGTTGAGAGCACTGACTCTCTTATAATCTTGAGGGGTCAGATATAAATATTTGTATCCCTGTGGAAGCACAAATAGTTAACTCATTATCTGCCATTGTCACATAACCAGAAGACACAGCAAAGCATGCATAATGCAGCTTGTTCCAAAGCTAGCTTTAAATTGCCACATCACTTCTTAGAGTTACTGTCTAATAGATTACTAGCATAGACAGTTCTCCTTTGAAAGATGGAAGTGCCTATTTCTTCAGTCACTGACTGTCCTTGAAACAAGATGTCTTATAGCTACAATGCCAAGTGTATTCCATTTATTTCATTTTCACTAGGGTTAAAAGGTCACTTTCTGATCTCTAGTGACACATCTATTAAAGACATAAACACAAAATTAAAGACTTATGTGAATTACTATGTTTTACTTTCTCAAATCCATAATATCATAAAAATACAAATGGGTATGGGATAATTGAAAGAATCACAATATTGGATATTCAATATTAAAATCAGAAGTCTATGCAGTGCTAATAATCAGTAACCACTGAACTCAAGCCTTTTTCTTTTTTAAATAAACAACTCCTCATGCCAATTTACATTTTAAAAATTATACTAACATTTCATAATTGATTTACTTTTATACATACAAATATATACTCACATATAAAGTAGAGTTATATGATAGAGTGTTTAAGTGAATTAGTCACTCAGCCAAAAAAAAAGTAAACAGAGAAAAACATTTTAAATACTCTGAGAAATTATGCCCACCATTTAACTCAGTGAATTAGAAGCTACATTTAGGCAGACACAGTGAGCATAATATGGAAGAGACATGAGTCTGCCATTGATTTTGCATGACTTATGACGAGAACACTTTGTAGCACGGAGTGTCATTAGTATGTCAGTCAGCATATATTTACTGAGTGTCTATTATGTGCAAGATAGGCACTGGAAAAACGGGAACAAACAAAACAGATAAAAATTTCTGGCCTTATGGAAATTCTAGTAAGAGAACACGTACAACCTAAATAAGTAAAACATAAACTGTTAATGGGAATGATGTTTAAGAAAAAAATAAAACAGAAAATCACCAAAGTAGGCTTCATTGAAAGTGTCAATTGAGCAAAGACCTGAAGAACTGAAGAAATGAGACATGAGGATATTGGGGGAGGGAGGGGAAACATTTTAAGCAGAAGGAACCACAAGTGCAAAAGTGCTGAGGTATGAGTGTGCCTAGTGGGTTCAAGGTAAGTATTTGTATGCTAAAGGAGTAGACCCAGTAGAGAGGAGAAAAATGAGGGGGGGGTGGCGGAGAAGGGGATGGGAGGAGAAGTGTTGACCTACATCTTTAAATTGGCAAGAAGAGAAAGGATCAAGTGAACAAGAGGAGGCATTGGCCTTAGATAGGAGCAGGGACCATTCTCCCAAAGTTCAGAGAGACAATGGAGAGTAAGGGCACAGATGCAGATATGTGGGAGCTTGTGGAAGCTGTCTTCAAATTGCTTTTTTCCAGTAAATTGGACAGCAAGGTCATCAGCTAAGAGTGAGGATGAGAAAAGAAGGTGCTAGAGGTTTGAGGAGAGAGAAGAAGATGCAAGACTATCATTGAAAAGGTTGGTAAACTTGAATGTAAAGACCAGTCAATAGCACTTTGTATTTTTCTCTATCAATGTTCAGCTAAGTGGGTTCAGGTATGGGAATAGGTGGAGAGAGCTGGATTTAAACAAGGGTTGTAAAGACACAGGGTAAGCAGAGTGAAGACAGAAGCAAAAAAGTTGAGGGTGTAGGAAAGGTGGTACCTATAATGTGATTATAATAATTAACCTATGATTGATCTTAGAATTTAAGATGGATATAAATAAAATGAGAATGTAAGGAAGAAGTGAGTAACAAATGAAGGGTAGTAGGATTAATAGTTGTAGGTCCTGGTGGGTTCAAAGGATTGTTGGACTTGGGTACTAAAGAAAGTGAGCTGCAAAGACAGAATGGAGGAGTGGCAAAGAAAGGGAAGCTTGACATTGAGATTATGGGAACGAGAGGCTAGGATGTCCCAGCAACCAAAAGAGGCAAAGGTTGAGAGGGAGTGACTAAGTTTGGGGAACACTATAATAATGGGCAGCAGCAATATGGCACAGTCTGATGACAAAGACAGAGGTTTTCAGAGAGAAAGGAGGGAAAAGGGTCTGTAAAGAGCAATGAGGCACAAGGAAGATGCTGTTCCCCTTCCAGGCTTGGGAATACAAAAACAGAGAAATCACTCAGTTCCTAAGAGGGCTACAAAGGAAGCAGTGTATTGAAAGGACAGGCAGGTTTCAAGTAGAACACGGGCTGGAGAACAGTCAGAGAAGAACCTGAGGATATAAGGGATGTTGCTGATGACTGACCATAAGTCCCAGAAGCCACAATGGACTAGTTTAAAGACAGGCATTTTTTGTTTAGCATGTCACATGCTAAATACATACCTACTATTTCACATAGTGTTCAACCAAAAAATCAGCAATATAATCTTCAGAGATGGAGGAAAAACCAGGTGAACGTATTGAGAGACAATTTGTTTCCAACATGGTTCACCATCAATACTGGCTTTCAAATTTAAACCTCTGCCTCTCCCCCACCTCTCTACACATGTACACACACATATGCAAAACCATATAGTGTCTTGAAGTATTATTTTTCCTTAGTTTGTACCTTGTAAGGATCCTCAGGATCTACCCAGGCCACATGAAACATGTGACGAATTTCTTCTGCCAATCCAATTCTTGCTCCGCTGTTGGCTGCTACATAGATGCGTGGGATACCCTCTGCCCTGGCAAGCTCAGAAGCTCTGAGAAACAGCAAATCCTCCTGGGGCCCAAAGGACCCAATTCGGTATGTGATGTCATTGCCAATAACAATGATATCTCGGCCTTCAGGATACTCAGGACTTTTAAGGGTCATTTTCCAAGCCACCATGCCAATCTGCAAAAGCAAAAAAACAAACAAATAAATATGAGCTTCTTACATGCAGATTTTCTTTGCGGGTTCCTTGAAAGTATCAGACACAGCCACCATGTAGATGTGCATACACACTGCTAAAGAGCCAAGCTCCCTGTGGCAAACTAGAACACATATTCTAGCATATTTCTTTAGATCATGTTGAAAACAGCTGGTTTCCTATGTACTTCAGTTATCTCAGTTCCATCTTTGGGCCTGCTCAAAGAAGTAAAAAACAAAACAAAAAAGAAACCAAAGCCAAAATGTACTCAGAATCCCTGTGGAAGAATGCCATGGCGCTGGGAATTAAATCCAGAACTCCTGAACTTACTACGCTATCTACTAAGACACTAGTTCATTTTTCTTTCTTCTTCTTTTTTTTTTTTGGAGATTCTTTCCTAGAAATCTCCAACATATGGAAAGACAGGAAAAGGATCACCTCGCATGGACTGCATAACTTTTGTGATTCTGCATCCTTTTACTGTCCTCTAGCATTTGATAGGAACATTCTTCACGGGCTTGCTTCAGGTATGTTCCACTTCTACAAGAATTTAATATAGCTCAGCATCGCATTCTTGTGAGCACCTCTTGTCACTTTCTCCCAGAGCCAGAAAACCAAAGGATGCAAGGAGCTAATCTCTTGCTGCACTATGATCTATGTAAATCTCTGCTCTCTGTTCAGCAGCATCTGACCAGCCACACAAATAAATGATATTGGCTTAAAAGGCAGGGGTGTCATGTCTCTTCCCAAATCCTCACAGCCCTCTCCTCTTTTAATCTCCTTCTATATGAGAACTAGTCAATCCTACTACTTGTTTATTCGCTAGTTCCATTTCTTTTCTGTTCACTCACATTCCAGTTACAGCTGCAGTTTTTCGTATCTGCCTGTCTGTTTCCCTATACCTGGATAAATAATGTTTTCCATCCCCCCTCCCATTTCTTTCTATCTTCTTTCCCTTCCCACCCCCGGTACTCGCCCCAAACAAAAAGCCCACCAGATGAGCATTCCTGGTCGTGCCTAATGGAGCCCAGCCACATCTGCAGCCATGGTCCCTCATCCCCAGGCTGCTGCATTTCACCTCATTGGGGAGCCGGCCATCAAGAAGGACCATTAACAGATGTAAATAGCAGCATCCCTGGAAAGCCATATGCATCACCCAGACTCAACCGGGCCAGTGATCATAAGCTCTGAGTACACAATCCTCAATCCAATTGCACATCCACCGTAATCAGGCTGGTTGAAGCTTTCCACACAGCTATTTGTGATTCTCGGCACTAAGAAATATATATATGAAGCACTACAGATGAATATAAGCTATTTACAGTATTATACCATTGGCAAAATACAAATCAAAAAATGGATATAACACACAGAAAAAAATCCAATCACCTTCTGAGATCAGATATTAGTCTATCTGCTCATTAAGGACAGAAAGAAAGGAGAAACAGATAATCCAAAAAAAATAGCACAGAGAAACTCCAAATATCAGGGTAATTTTGGTCATGGTTTTAAGAAGCTGGTTAATAGAATCCCTGTGTGGGGAGAAATATTTTACCTGTCTTCTCACCCAACATCTCTTTTGTTACTCAGGAAGGAAAAGCTATTTCCTCTAAATGCATTCGTAGTTAGAAAGACCCCATTTTACACCAAATTTTGTGATATAGTAACCTTAGCCACCTAGGCCAGAAGCAGCTTAGATGTAAGCCCTGAAGAATTTACTTCAGCATTTGCATGCTAATGCACACATTGTGTCTAGGTGGCACTGGGCAGGCAAATAATACTATTATCTTTTGTTATTACCTGGGGACTCTGTGTCACTCGGGCAGTCAGTTCAGCAACTGGCCAGGTCATTATGCTTGCAATATTGACTTCTAATTAGGTGTCAACCCAGCAGCACCAAGAACACACTACTCTTTATCAATGCTCTTTCCAAAGTTAATTCCTCATCGACTGTCCCCCTCTCCCCTAAAATTGTACCCTTACAGAATGGAGAGTGCTAGCCCAGTCTTAGCATAGTGAGATTCCTTAATGGAAAAGATAAACATCTAAGAAAGCATCTATTGCCCATTTTACATTAAAATTTAGATATTATTGCTAATCAAATGACAGGTTGTATAAAGGTAGCATTGGCTTTGAAGTCAAACAAACTGGCATTCACACCTAGGCCTTATCACTTATTAACTGTGTGACTTGTGAAAATTACTTCATTGTGCCTCAGTGTCCCCATATACAAAATTAATAATACCTATAGGTTTGATGTAAAAACTACTAGAATTAGCATCATACAAAGTTTTGTTCCTTTCTCTACTCTCAACCTATCTAAATCTACCCATTCAAAAAGGTTCATTCAAATTCCATTTCCTTAGTAAAGCTTCCCCTAGCCTAAAGTGACCCCTTTCTTCTCTGATCTCCTACTAAGACCTTCATGTGGAGAATTTATTTGATAATTAATCATATACTGCCTAGGACTGCTTTGAGCTTGCCAGTTTGAACCATTATATCATATCCTCCAGTGCCTAGCAGGGTCTCTACACATAATATGGGAGTAATAAATATTTGTTCATTCCATAGTCATTTCATTTTTAAAATGATACTTGGAAAACAGTCAACACCAAGGGCTTAGAACATTGTCTATATCTCTAGGGATCACAGAACAACAGTTCTAAACATTAATCAACTATTTATTTTTTTAAATATCAAGAATACTAGTAGCTACTATTAATTGAACATCTATTACATGCTATACTATACTAAATGTTGACCAATATGATGGTAGTTAAAAGTTTAAGTTGGGTGTGTCAGCCTGTGTTGGTTCAAATCTCAGCTTTATACTAGCTGTAAAACCTTGGACCAGTCACTTAACTTGGTCTAGTCTGAATTTTTCCAATTTTAAAATGGGGATAACAGTATCTTTCTGGAGGGATTGTTGCGAGGAACACCACATTAGATTAGCACAAAGACTGTCTTATAAAAATCCTCAAATAATAGCTATTATTAACTCAAAAGCAGCTGTTATTATTGCCATGAGAAAACTAAGGCACAGAAAAATTAACCATTCCTTATAGCTGTTATGAATTAGCTGAAACACTATGGAAAGATAAATATCAACTATAACACAAATACATGTCATTGAAACCTAAATGCAAAATATGGTTTCCTGGACTGGATCCTGGAACAGAAAAAGGACATTACTAGAAAAACCTGGTGAAATCCAAAACAAGGTTTGTAGTTTATTTAATAGTATTCTACCAATGTTACTTTCTTAGTTTTTATAATTATACCATGGTTATATAAGATGTAAACATTAGGAGATGCTGGCTGAAGGGTATATGGGCATTCTCTGTACTATCTTTGCAACTTTTTTTACAAATTAAAATGTTTTAAGACAAAAAGTTAAAATAATAAATGTCATTGTGAAAACTTTTTTGAAGGGAAGTAAATTGGCTAGATCAATTAGCTATTGATCTGTACTGCCTTATAAAATAATGACTATGAAGACTAAAATAGCACTTAAAAATACCCATGATGTAATACTAAATGTGAGGAAGCAGTATAACAAAATTGTATGTATACTACAATAACAAAATAGTGTGATGGTAAAGGGCACAGTCTCAGAAGCCGGATTTGGAGACCATAAATATAATAGAATCCGACTTTCCCAGAATAGAGAGTCAGTCACTTTTCTTTCCACATAACCTTAGGCAAGTTACTACCTTCTAAGCATTTCAGTTTCCTTATCAGTAAAATGGGGGAATAATAACCTACTCTGTAAGTTTGTGAGGATTAAACACACGGTAAACCTCACAACAGTACCTGGCACATGGTAAATGCACAGTAAATATTATAACACTAACTTGTTTTTTGGGGGGGTGGGGGTGGGAAACAGAAATAAAGGACATAGCAAAATGAGATGATAGTTATTTTAGGATGATGGGATTGTGTGTGTTTTTTCCCATTATCCAAATTTTCTTTATTATGTTTGCATTGCAGTGATAACTTAAACATTTTATAAAACAAAAAAGTAGTTGAAAAAGGATACCAAGTACCTTCACTGGGTGACAGGTAAATGGGAATTTATATTATTATCTCTATTATACATTTAAACATTTCCATCATTTAAAAAAAATTTTAAGGGGAAAAAAATCTCACCAAACTAATGGAGTTTCGTATTTTATAAGAACTGACTCTAAATTTTAGCCATACAACAACACAGATCATATTTTATAATGACAGATATAAACATGAAAATTAAAAACCAAGACTCGCCTCAATGGGAGAAAAGTATCAGGAATTGTCTTCGTTTGCTGGGACTATCATTCACTTTTTTAAAAAGGAAATGTTCTACCGTGATGTGGTAAAATGTAAACATATGTGTATATATAGGTTTATACAATATTAATATCTCTACCTGAGAAGTAACTGCTTCAGTGTTTTTCTGGTCTGATGGTTAAATACATATTTATGCTTTAAAGTCAATATTTGTACACCAGACAAGAACAGTGCCTATCAGCTAAATACATATTTAGGACTGTACCACATGTATTACAAACATGCACTAAAATCGAAAGCTTCTATTTATACAGAGCCTTTCATCTTGAAGGGGGCTAAAGAGCTTTACAAACATATGTACATAAAGGGACGTATGCACTGATAGGCAGGCAAGGTATCCATCCACCCATTCCCCTATTTCTTCCAGCAGACCAGGGAGGAACACATGGTGCCCACAGCTGCAGGCCTATAACAGCTGCACAGAAAGGAACATAATGATCCACGTTGTGATGCGCAGTCACTGAAAGAGGGCTTCGATTTGAAAGCAGCAACTGCTCTCCTCAAGTGCAGAAGCACCACAGCCATTTCCAAATTTGTGTTTTTAAATTATTCTCTACCAAACTCAACTAACTAATCACCTGACAAAACGGAATTTGATACTCAAATGGTTTCTGAATGCAAAATACTTCCTGTCTGATGATGAAAACTAGGTTGAAAATGCTTCCTCCTGCCCTTGTTAGATGTAGAGAGAGAGAAAAAGGGTCACAATATTCAGGAGAAATGGTTCAAAATATTCCATCTAAGAATAGCTTTGTCTCAGCGGATGGGGTCATTACTTCAAAAGACAGTCATATCCCCCCACCCCCCATTTAATTAGGACACTAAGTTTCTCAAATTACTTTATATAGAGGGGTCTGTCTATATTTTCCTATATAATAAAAGGCTAATATGCAAATAGACCAAATGGCAGAACAAGTGAACAACCAGCCACACTATGATGTGTGCTGACCACCATGGGGCATGTGTGGAACATGGCGGGCATCGGCAGCAGGCAGCAGAGGTCAGAACATGGCAGGCGTTGGCCGCAGCAGGATGGTGGAGCAGGTGAGTGGGGGCACCAGACCAAGGCAGGGTGCCGGTCACTGTCATTGAGATGAGTCTCTGGTGGTTACTGAAAATTCTTTGCTCACGCATGCCGCAGTCCCACCTGGCATTTGCACCCACTGCTGGCCCCGATGGCTTGGAACCGTCAGCAGGTGCAAGCAGTGGCTGCAGGCCCCAATTGCTCCTCAGCTGCCGCTGGTACCTGCTGCTGGTGACAGCCCCACTTGCACCCGCTGCTGGCTCTGGCCCCAATCACTCCCCGCCATCAGCAGGTGCAAGCAGTGCCTGCGCCGTCAGTGCATGGGAGCAGCGGGAGCGGGGCTGCCGGCAGACAGGGGACTGAGGGCCATGGCAGGAGGGGCCAGGCTGGGGTGTGAAGGATGGGCCTAAACCCGCCCCTATGCCCACCACAGCGTCATGACACAGTTCCTTTCAAGGTGCACAAATTCATGCACTGGGCCCCTAGTATATACATTATAGAAATCTGATACTGGAAATTGTGCAATCACTATAAAAGCATACACAAAGTGTGACAATGTGATTAGGAATATCATACTCACTGATTTTACCTAAGCCCAAATTGCCTTCTATATTAACCAAAAAATAATAACCAAAAAGATATTCCATCACTGAATCCCCTTGTTGTGGCTTCTCTCTCCCTTGCACATTTTTATGCAGGTAAAACCTAGTGAAAAGGCCACTTCAGGACTAAGGGCTAAGGAAGCAACAAAAGGGCAACATGTAGCCACAAGGGGCTGTAAGGGAGAGTGAGTGCATGGTGCAGAATGAGCTTCAGACTCAGGCTCTTGGTCCTGGCGGTGTCAGCAACTTCTTTCCCTGACTGCTGCCTCGCTGAGGCACTGACTAACCAAGTGGTTCTAGCCACTACTGCCAATTATGGTTTCATTAATATAGCCATAAATCATTGGGAAAATACTTTATTTCAGATGATTTTTTTAATAGAATGTTCTCAGCAATTAGCAAGTTTCTTAAGGTTAGGGTTATCAACCTAAACTAATTAGCTGAAAGCAAAAAAGGGATACAGACCAAAAGGGTTACTGTGAATAAGCTAAGGAAAAACAGAAACAAATATTTGTTTTCCGTCTACAATTTCTAAGGAAGAAAATATTTCTTTGGCCACCGTCTGATTCTGGAATAAACACGAGCCAAGTGAGGGAGGAGGGAGCAGGGAGGAGAAAGCAGAAGACAACAGTCTTATTTAACTGTTTTTATGTGAGCAAAATGATTTGTGCCACAGTATTTCCATAAGAAGTGGGATCATTATTTTCCTGTAGAAACACATTTGGTTTGAAAAGTATCACTGGACAGGACGTGAAAATCAAACCGAATGAATTATTCACAACCTCCGATCAGAGGTGATCATTATTTCTGATGCTCCAAACAGTGATTAGGATTCTGCCCTGAGATGTCATTTTCTTACTGAGTAACACCAGTGATATAGAAAGACATTATCTATCTATCCATATATGTATTTTTTCTCCTGGGAGGACCTTGGTTTAATGTTACTATAACAGATACTAAAAACATGATATTAACATTTATTCTGATGGTGCCCATAAATGCCATTAGTCTGACACAAAGTGTCAACACTAATTATGAACCAAAGTTAACACCAAAATTGATATCAACATTAATTGTACTATCAGTGTGAATAGAACATGCAAATGCACACATACACACACGTACACATACACACATTCACGCACTTTCCAAAGCAGCCGTTACCACAAAATAAACAATATTAAGCTCAATAAAGAAATCTGAAGAGAAAGCTAAGGGACAAAACAAGATGGGATTTTGTTTTTAAGGATATAAGCAGCATCCATCAACTTTAGCTATGTTGTGGGAAGCAGAAAGGGAATAGCATATCTTTGCAACGATTGTCTTTCTTATATCTATCTCCTCATTTTAGGTTCAGTTGTAATAATATATAGGTTAGACTGTGGCTAAGATGTTGCAGCTTTACTTTTCATGCTAAAAGTCTAAAAGTTGAGTTTTTCTGGCAAAGCCTCCAGCAGCTATTGTTCTACTACTGCTACTGCCAGAAAGATAACTATCCTGCAAGACCCTGGAGCAGCATACAAAGACTCCTAGAATGGCATGACGATTACCAGAGGGAAAGGAAACTGGGGGAAGGTAGGAGAGAGTAAGGGGGGATAAATGGTGATAGAAGGAGACTTGACTTAGGGTGGTGAACACATAATACAATATGCAGGTGATGTATTATAGAATTATATCACTGAAATGTATATAATTTTATTAACCAATGTCACCCAATAAATTCAATTTAAAAAATCAAAAAAGAAAAAGACTCCTAGAATGTTAGAGCCGAATTGGACCTAAGCATCATTTGCATCATAAAGGAGAAAAAAAACTAAGACCCAGAGAGAAGGAATCTAAACTTGAGTTCCTTTACAGACATAATAAAATGTTACTTTTCCTCCCTTTTATATCCTGTATGGAATATTAAATCTTCACTTTAATTAGATACTATCAAAAATAATTATAATTTTAAACTCATGTTAGAATCTCATGGAAAAAAAACATACTTAATGAAATATTAAAAAATACTGTGCAGGTGTTAAAAATGTGTATTATAAAACCATACAGCAATGTAATATTTGACTTAATTTGTGCTGAGAAAAACCATGGTGAAAAAATGTCAATGCCTTTCCATATTTTATTACCTGCTGGAGAGCATGTTCCATTGCCTAGTTTGTATGATCACATAAAAGAGCTGAAAACAATTTTCTTAACAGCTGAAAAAAACCTTCTTACATGCTTGAATAATTTAAAAATGGCTGAACAAACTTACCTCAACCTTTCTAAAAACTGATAAAAGGATAAGAAAAAATATCATTTTTAGAGCAAAGTATTTTTTATCCCAGAGATAACTTAAAAAATGTTACCAAATATTAGAAACAATAATTTTGAACAGGGGAATTATTTCTTTCTGTAATATTTATATACTTGAAGCCACATTAATTTTATACACATGCACACAATGCTTTCATAAATATACCAATTTTTACAAAAGCATGCAATGGAGCACATACAAGCCAGTGATATTTGAGAAATGGGGCATAGGAGTAACTGGTTGATATGGCAATTAACCAACTTGGCCTACGGCAGTTCCAGAAGCCTTGCCCATTAGTCACATAAACGAATGTTGAACTCTGATGCTCCACACTACACCTCATCCTCTGGTGTCATCTGTTGCTGTCCTGATGTTCATTATTGCCTCTGATTGGAATTGGGTAAAGTTTCTTGACATAGGGTACCCTATCACATCCTTTTCCCGTAAAATCCTAGAATTTGAGATGTATGAAAATACTAGCAAGTACCTTCTCTTGTTTAAAGGCTATCTCGAGGACGTACTTTTGAAAGGAACTGGGGAGCCCTCCACGTATGCTGCATTAGGATTTTTCAAAGCCAGTCAAGTTCATTGGGCCTTGGTTTGCTACTAATGGAATGAGTCAAACTCAACTAATCAACCTGATGAGCAATCTCCAACACCAATAACAGTCATTCCGAAGGAATTCTAAGGAAAGTATATGCACCCCCAAAGAACTGTGTTAGAAATTCATTAAAAGTAATTCCATGGCAGGAAGAGCAATGTTTCAAAATCAGCCTTAATGTTTCTCTAATGAGGGACTCAACTTTGGTTCTGAGGATCATTTCAGACAAAAAGAAACATTTTAGACATAACCAAATGTGCTCACTTAGAACGAGGGTAACAGAAGAGAGAATGCATAATTTTAAGTAAAACTATCTTACCACATATTCCATAATATGTCTTTTACTATACTTGAAATTTCTATCTTACTAGGTACATTCTCCCATCTTCAGGGAAAGATTGGTAGCAAGGACCATTAGTCCCTTTGTATAACTTGAACAAATCAGTGCACAGACCAAGGTCCTGTTTTTTAAGAACCACTTTTATCAGGTCTATTTCAAAGTTCACCTTCGGCACACTACAATACAAACATGCCTCTTTCCCAACATATATCTAAAAGACTGACATGGACTCAATTTCCACACCCAGCATGAAAAGGTAAACTGATTTCAAAAGAATGAAACGAAAGCACAGTAAAAATTCATCCAAATGAGGTTCACATTCACTGAGCTATTCTGAGGTTAAATGGAGTAAAACAATACACAAAAGTCTAATGTTAAACTAGAAAAATATTTGAGTTCTGTGCGCAAGAGAAATGGTCAACACTTTCCTTATTCAAGCCCACACACATATACATACTCTCTGCAGCCAGAATTTCTAAACATAATGGGTTCTAATAGAATTTGAATCCAGGATAACCCGAAGCAATTCCTTTGAGAGTATGGAAAATGTCAACCAAGTGAATTAAGACAGAGGGTAATCGTGGTTTTTCTAAAATAAGAGGTCCTCTGTGTTAAGAAGTCCAGCCTAGAACTGTCAAGATGAATCTATTTCTTTCAATCTTTTAGGTTTATGTAAGCGTACCAAACAAACA
>NW_006285483.1:1137280-1144552 GCF_000327345.1 Myotis davidii
CAAATTAGAGATTCCAAAGGATCATAGCAACATGTAAGTAAGGAACAGTGTCAAAATGGTAAGATTTGTTTAAGCTGGTCAGGTATGTACAGGTATTTGTCATAACACTCTCCATATTCTTCTGTATGTTTGAAATATTTTATAGTAAAATATTAAAGAGACTGGACATCAGCACACGGTCAACAATTACATATGGGCAAGGCTGAGCAGTTCTAGAATTCCTGATCCCCAACAGTTCACCTCTAAGAATATAAAACAAAACTAAAACCAAGATACCAGTTATGATAGCAGCTAGTCTTTAATTTACACTTCCCCCCCCCCTCGATCATCCTCTTTCTAAAAATTGTTTCCTATCAAAACGTGTACAGCCATGATGTAAAATTCAGCAGATTTCCACCTCAAAGAGTTAAAAATGCAATTGCATATTGTAGGAACATGAGGCAAAGCCTACCAATCCAACTGAAAAAAAAATGGGGGGCGGGGGGCAGATACTGCTGGATTTGCCTCACCAAACAAGGCAAATCAAGAGGCTTGTCTGAATGCTAAGCTGCAGAGAAGGAAAAACCCTGACACCTAGTGCCCATCGGAAAAAATGAAGCCTTTGAGCCCCTATAATGATTTAAGTGTGGTAGTATGTGCACAAGTGACCATAAAATTGCACTCAATTTGGAATATACCTATCTCCCAAAAAAAGTAACACTATGCAAAAATTCCAGTATCTAACGATCAATCTTTTTTGGAGTACGTATCTTGTACCTAACTTTCTAAACACAGCATCTTCTTCTCATCTCAGTTTTTCATTATGTCAGGAGTGATGAGAGGGAATGGATGGGTTCATATTGTTAAAAAGGCCAAGTTCTGATATAATAAGGAGAACAGGATCGTAATTCCTATCCTCACTAAAATTCCTATAAAAGGTGCATCTCTCTCATATCTTTCCTCATTGCCTGATTTAGAGATTTGTGATCTAGTTCACAGAGCTGTTAATGAAAATAAAATAAAAGAATGCTAATAATATTTCAGAACAAATCACAGTTTCAAGAAGGCTAGTGTTTTCTTTGTCCTACCAGGCAAAGTTAAGTTGTTCTCTGTCAAGTCCATTATAGCCTTGGCTTGATCTTAGTCTGAGCCTTTTAATAACAGGATTCTGTGCGAAAAGCGGCTACACTGAATTGTGAACTGTTACTCAAAATGTTCCCACCTGCAATTACAGTTTCCAACAAATGATCAAAACAAGTTAGCAAACAAACAGGAAAATGAAAACAATTCCTCCAAAAGTGAGATGTGGTAAGAGCAGAACTGTTGTTTGGCTACATTGCATCTGTACCCAGGCTCAATAGCATACATACATCTAGCTGTGTATTTACATACAGTGCCCAGCACTGTAGAATCATGAATTCAGCCAGAAGTGAAATTAGTTTAGTATATGCTGCAATCATATTTTCTTTAATTTTCATCTTGAAACTATTAAAAAAAATTCTGGATAACTCGTCTTTGGAGCTATTTGCAAGTAATGCAGATTCAGGTTGAATCTCTTTTATTCCTACTCTAAATTCATACTAAATGCAATGCCATTCAAATCTGACAATGAGAAAAATGTATTCTCCTACAACCTTCATCATGCATAGTGGCATTCCTTCAGTTACACCTTTCTTGATGGCAGAGGGACAGCTAGGAAAATAGAAAGGAGAACGTAGCTAATACCACGTCAGAAAAACACTGTTTCTCCTGCTTTTAACATGGGCACAGTGTTCAAAATGCAGGTCACATCCCTGCTGAAACAGCCAATATTCTTCCTCAAATGGCAAACAAGTTACCTAAAACTAAATGGAACTGAATTGTTCCAACTCCTGGACCCATCACCATTTTACCCATTTACTGTCCTGGAAAAAAAATAAGGAAGAATGGCCACACATATAGCCAATGGTCTGGTAAGTGTAGGTTTTCTGCCTCTGATTATGCGGAAACGCATCTCAATTCCTTTGGAAACTCTGCAGGAATCTCTTGTTTTACTTTTATTCCTATATCCATGTGGTAGCATTTAAACCCCGAAACTCCAATCCTTCAAGGTAATGCAATATCACCCACAATGATGATCTGGTAGAGCCGTCACCTTTAGAGAACACCACATTATAATGATTTAATGTCTATGTAGCATCAATGCATTTACATTGAGCCTTGGCTCTCAGGGCATTAACAGGTCAATTTTTTATTCCTTTTTTAATAAAACAATTTCTCAAGTCTCTGTTCAGATGCCCATTCTCTGTGGGACAGATTTGCTCCAAATCTCATCAGCATGAGCTCTTTTCTTTCCCCTCACATCATTCTTGGGTAAAATGTAGAGTGCCAGGCTCATGACAAACTTGTCTCTTTGGCCAAAGAAAATTAAACTGCAATAGCTGAAAGTCAACTTGCCCTGATAACACTAGGCTTGGCATGAGGAAATACATCCTATTGACAGCGTGTCTTCTCTTAGGCAGAGCTGTCCCTCAGAGTTCTGACTGCTGAAACTTCATCTTTAGATTGGTCTCTCAGTGGACATGCTCCATTGTATGTTCAAGCCATTGGTAACAGAATTTGATACTGATACTCCAACTTCATCCCTGTCATGCAGTGCCCCATAATCTAGCTTTGGCCACTGACTGACTTCACCAGCCATCCCAGGCATTAGTCACTAACTGCTCACAAAAGAATATTGGTCTCACTCCTCCTGAGCTCAAAGACTCAGAAATAGCGAGCTAATGCTCAGTCTCAATTCTAGTCAATCATTTCTGAAGAAAAGAGAAAATAGGCAACTAAGGAGGGAAAAGAATAGAAGAAGAAAGTGAGAACTGACAAAAAGAAAAAAATGTTTACTACTATTAGATTTCAAGATTGTTAAAGCACTGGGCAAAGGTAAACATGGTTCCTATACTGACTTTGCTATTTCCAGCGATAGTATAAGACATCCCTTTTCCATCAAGGTTTGCTGGGTCTTAAAAGGGTTAAAACAAACCTTTAATTTTTTTATTCGTGTGTGTCTATGTGTGTGTGTGTGTGTATGTGTGTGTGGTCTTTGGGTACAGAGTCCGGTATAATAAGACTATTTGTATTCATACTGGCAGAGTAAACACTACATGTTCATGCCCAGGCAGCTCTGTGCTTGTAATTTCAGCAAGAACAGAGCTCTGTCCCTCTGGGACTTCACTATTCCCCTAGTCTCCATTCGCTCAAACACAGAATGAGAGCAGAGAGAAAGCAGGAGAGAAAGATCATGGCAAGAGGTTTCAAATAGCACTGCAGCTAGCTTGTACGTGGACAAAAATCTCGTTTTGTGTTTTAATTACATTAGTTAAAACCGTTTTTCTCAGCTACATGTTCACAAGGGTACCTTCTGTTCCTAAAGACGACACTTTCAATGAAGAAGAATTTAAGTCTAGCACAATGAAGCTTTTCTCTGCTCTTGAGGGGCTCACTGAGTACATGCTACACACAGCGGCACAAAAGTCTACTTCAACTTTGTGTGCTAATAAGTGTATACCTACTCTTGTCAAAATTCTATGCATCCTTCCTCTCTAGCTTCTTGCCTTTTCTATTTCAAGTTGTTAGATTAAAAGAACTCCTACAAGTCTGATACTCTCCATCTGGTCCTTGATTGCATCCATCTTAATACTAAATCATCTACTTTGGCATCCTCTGGTGGACTTACTGAAACAGCCATACACCTTGTACGTATAGGAACATTTTTTATAATATACTGCATAAAATGAAAGCAACTGCATATTATCTCCAAAGGTCTACCCAGCCTGTGTTTATGGTGAACACCGGGTAAAGATTACTCCTTCTAAGAAAGGAGATTTTTCTAGGATTATTATCTAAGGTTGAAATAAAAACATATCTTTTTTTAGGTTTATGACTATTATCATTGCTGGACATAGGGTGTTGGGCAGAATATGACTTTATATCATTATTATTAGCGCACTATTAGGAGAAAGGTCTCCAAGGCTAGAAAATGCATTCTTGAATAACTATAAGCAATGGGTTCTCTATTACTTTCTTTTATGTTGAAACCCCTGGTTCTGAATGAGTCCCTTTAAGAATATATTTACCATGCTCACAATAGCATCAGATCAAATTACCTGAGCATAAAATAGATATCCAAATAAAGAAAAACATTACACAAAAAACAGTACTTTAAATGCTCTTATTATAGAAAATGTCAAAAATTTCAAACATATACAATAAGTGAGAAAATAATCTATTTTGTATCTATCATCTACCTTCATTAACAACTCATGGCCAATCCTGTTTCATCCATATTCCCACATTCACCTCCCATTATTTTGAAGTAAATTCTATATATCAGATCATTTCATCTGTAGTTATTTTAGTATGTATATTTAATAGAAAAATACTTACGAAAACAAAATTGTAATATCATTTTTTTAAAATATATTTTATTGATTTTTTACAGAGAGGAAGGGAGAGAGATAGAGCGTTAGAAACACTGATGAGAAACATCGATCAGCAGCCTCCTGCACACCTCCCACTGGGGATGTGCCCGCAACCCAGGCACACGCCCCTGACCGGAATCGAACCCGGGACCCTTCAGTCTGCAGGTCGACGCTCTATCCACTGAGCCAAACCGATTTTGGCTGTAATATCATTTTTAAATATAATAGTATCATTTTCACACCTACAAAATTAAACAATAATTGTGTAATAACCAGTTAATGTTCTCTCTCTAAAGAATTCTACCAATAAGACTGCCTACTACTTGGATCTCAATTAACACCATTTAATGACCATCCCATGAAAAGTTGATACTGGTGGGCACTGAACTAAGAAAGGGGGGAAGGGAACTCAACTACTTGCCTCATTTCCTCCTGGTAGCCTGTTCATGTGGACCAGTTGACCTTGATCATCCAACACGAGCTCAGTGTAGGTCAGTATGTCAGAAGGCAGAGGGGGTGACGGAAGGAATGCTTGAGTGGACATAGACTCCCAGAGTTTGATCAGGGACTAGTGGAGGAGAGAAGTTTTACTAATCAATGACAATTAGAATTTCAACATATATAAAAATGAAAAGATTTGGTTATTCTCAGTTAAAATATATCTGTGATTGCCCTGGCTGGTGTTGCTCAGTAGTTGTATGACTATTTATAAATGCACATGTCAATTCTGCTCAAAAATGAGAAAAAGATAGCTACACTTACCCATTTAGAAACCATCATGATTTCCATTTCCATCTTCCTATTATCAAAACAAGTGCCTCATGAAATGGGAACTAGTTGTTCCTTTGTTTACCTCAAACCAACATTTAAAGACAATATGACTCATTCATATTTAGATGTCCTCATCACTATGCTTATGTCTATTCTACAGGAAGAATTATATAGAATGTGATTTCTACTTATAGCATTGGCATGGGGAAAGAGAACCAACACTCAATTTTTAGACTAACAATGCCAGTGATACTGAACGATAGCAGCTACATTTCAACAGAGAGAACTTGTAAATAAGTAGTTACATAAGGAAATCTCTTGTATTTGTGAATAATACAGGAATTACAGATAGACTATTTACCAAGGCCACATATATTACCTTAGTAAAACTTAAATATGGTAATACTGGTGGTATTAACTAGGAAATTTGGAAAAATCCTTTATTCATAGATTTTTTTAAAGGACAAATTCAGTATTCTTTTGACACCTTATTTTTTATCTGCTGCATTTTTTGCTGTGATATACTTTTCTTGCCTTCTATTGATGGAAGAAAAATCTGCAGCACAGAGATGATTCACCATACAGATCAAAGGAATTTATTCTCATACAGAGCAGTGGTTCTCAACCTTCCTAATGCCACAACCCTTTAATATAGTTCCTCATGTTGTGGTGACCCCCAACCATAAAATTATTTTCGTTGCTACTTCATAACTGTAATTTTGCTACTGTTATGAATTGTAATGGAAACATCTGATATGCAGGATGTATTTTCATTGTTACAAATTGAACATAATTAAAGCATAGTGATTAATCACAAAACAATATGTAATTATATATGTGTTTTCTGATGGTCTTAGGCGACCCCTGTGAAAGGGTTGTTCGATCTCCAAAGGGGTCGCGACCCACAGGTTGAGAACCGCTGACATAGAGGATAAGATTCATATTATCTCATGCTAGTTTTTATTCAGCTATAATAAATCTCCCACAAAAGAATTGATACTTTAAACTGTGTACCATGAACTCTGTATCATATATTTGTATATGTTATCTATATTGATTCTCATCATATTAATCTAGGCAATGAGCTAGAGAGACTTGGGTTATCTTGGAAAACAGAAAAATGAGAACTAGAGTTTCCAACCTCTTTAATATCCATAATTTGAATACAGGCTTAGGAAATATAGACCTGAACATAACTCCTCACACAGGTCATTATAAACTACCATCACAGGCATGCAGTCTCAGTTTACTCTCATCTACTCAATAGAGGTTCCGATCCTCCCTATTCCTCCTGTTAATTCACAAAGAACCACCCAAAATCTAAGTTGGCAGTCACCAAATCCCAAATAAAATAGAAATGAGAATAGTGTCAAGATATTTCCTGCCCTTTAGAAGTGCATCATTCCAGTCTAAGCTACATCTGATGGAGAGTCAAGAAAACCTTGCCTCTTTGGAATAGGTCAGAACCTCCCAGTTAGCCACCGTTACCTGTCGAAACATCTCTGGGATATCATATATGTAGGTTGTCCCTAAGGACTGTGCCTGGAACCTCTTTGATTGAAGCAGGTCTTTGGTCACATAGGGAGTGTTGATTAACATTCCATGCAGTGGTCCCTGTTTGTCTCCATATGCCTGAAACATGATCTGCAGGAAAAAGAGGATGGCATGAGGCGTTGAGACAGAGAAAAACATCAGAGAGCAGCCTGGAAGGGCTTTTTAAAATAAAAGTTATTTCTTGAAACACATTTTTGGTGGGTTGAGTAGCTCAGATATGCTTCTTAACATCGAGTACATGGTGCTCTCACCTCCCTACAAATTAACCAACTACAAAACTGGTATGTAGCCAACTGTACACCACTGGCTGCTTTCACTTCTGGATTTGTTGAAATCAATAGGAAAGCACAGTGTAAATTTCGTATTTCAGAGACAGACTGACGATGCTTTCCTTCTAAAGTGATTTGAATCCCACATATTCAGAAATGAAGTATATGTCAACTAACGCCAGTCTGAGCAGTGCTCTAGTATTTAAGTTGAGAAACTGCAATGCACTAAAGAGACTTCTATTCTT
>NW_006285483.1:1144603-1152544 GCF_000327345.1 Myotis davidii
TATCATTTATGCTTCAGTCTATTTGACTAGAAGGTGCCTCATAAGTATTATTAGCCACAGAAAGGCTTCAAAGATTTCTGTTACAAGTGAATTTCACCCATCCATGTAGCTAGATAATTCTTATTAGCTTAAAAGACATAGTCTGTAGTAAAATATATATTTTATTAAATGATATATGCATCTATATAATATGTACACACACACACACACACACACATATATATATATTCCCCCAGAACACCATGTCTACAACTAGTGACTGCAATACTTACACTGTCACATAATGAAATCACCACAGGAACTTTTAATCATTTTAACTCAAATATTTCTACAAGAATACTTCATACTCCATACATTTAGTTTTATTTATCAATATTTATAAGGAATGTCATTATTTCTATTCAATTAACATTTATTGTGTAACAGAGGTTATATGACACTAAACTAGGCACTTTATGCATGAATACACAAAATCCAGATTCCCAATTCAGTGAACAGAAATGGAGATTAGTGTGTAAGGGTATGTGTATCTATTCACATATCTATTCAGGCCTAATATATATAAGCTTAAGTCTACTATTAATGATTAGATTTGTGAACCTGCTGTACAGGCATAAGAGAATTAACCGCTTATCTAAAAACCATGGGTATAATTCAGCTCAGTGAATCCTTAGTTCCTTGGATCAGAGGAACAAGTGAATTCTGCCAACTTGTCAAAAAGGTCCTATTTGGGGCAAAACTTGTCTTGGGTGCTCAAAACCGCACAAAATGGAGTTCCCAACCCTCTTCCAAATGACCAATGGTGAAAGTCACCAGGAGGGAGGTAGAATTAGCAATGTCTTAGGAATGTGAGAGATAGAAATAGTAACGTCTATTATTTCAGAACTAGAGAGCCCAGTGCACGAAATTCGTGCACTTGGGGGTGGTCCTTCAGCCCAGCCTGTGCCCTCTCACAGTCTGGGAGCCCTTAGAGGATGTCCGACTGACGGCTTAGGCTCGCTCTCTGCAGTGAGCGGGCTTAAACCAGAAGTCAGACATCCTTTGTGCTGCTGCGGAGGTGGGAGAGGCTCCCGCCACCATCACTGTGCTTGCCAGTTGTGAGCCCAGCTTCTGGCTGAGTGGTGCTCCCCCTGTGAGAGCACACTGACCACCAGGGGTCAGCTCCTGTGTTGAGCGTCTGCCCCCAGGTGGTTAGTGCACGTCATAGTGACCAGTCGTTCTGCTGTTTGATTGATTTGTATATTAGCCTTTTATCATATAGGATGAACTGAGCTGTACACATAAAACATATCAATAAAGGTGAATTTAAAATGTATACTTCTCCCTTACACTACACATTGGCTATCAATTGACATGTAATGGATTACCCATATCTCTTCTCCCCTCAAATAACTACCTGACATGAGTGTTCATTACAGCTGATACCACAAAGATTATACATAGAAAGTGAAACAGAATGAAACTCATGGCAATCAACCTTGCTCCTTATTGTCAGAAAGAATAAATGATGTGCCAAAGAGGTTGAGAGTAATGGATAGCACTAGAAGGCTCTGAATAATCAGCTCTATTAATCCCATTTTCTACTATAATGCACATAATTAAAAATTGGTAAAGTATATGTTTTATAAGTTCATGAAAATATGTACATACTTAATATATCACACACTTTTCACCAGAGGCCATCAAAAGAGCTTCTCTTGGAAAACAAACTTTGATCCCAGATAGTCTGTTCTCTTAGAGCCCTGTCCTTATTTTATGATGGCAGAATCATAATACTACAGAGAAACTAATTATTTGTCTTCCATAATGATATAGATTTCGAGAATAGAGATCACTTTTTTTTGTATCCACACTGCCTGACACACTATAGGTGGTTAATAAATGTTATATTAATGAACAAATGAATGAATGACATGCATGGTTCTATATTATTTTAAATTCATACAATGACTCACTAGAGCAGCTGTTCTCAACCTGTGAGTCGCGACCCCCTTGGGGGTCGAAGGCCCTTTCACGGGGGTCGCCTAAATACATCCTGCATATCAGATATTTCCATTACAATTCATAACAGTAGCAAAATTACAGTTATTAAGTAGCAACGAAAATAATTTTATGGTTGGTGGTCAGTCACCACAACATGAGGAACTGTATTAAAGGGTCGCGGCATTAGGAGGTTGAGAACCACTGCACTAGAGCAAAGAAAGGGGAAAAACAGATTGTCAATAAGCACCAGGTAGGCATTAGCAGTGCCAGAATTGGGTTGGAGGCTGTTTTTCTTGTGGGTTCCCCCCAGTTCACAAGGCAGTGGCTGTTGAACTCTCTCAACTAAAGCGCCTGAGGGAAACCTCCTCTTTCAGGGCTTCCTAAATATGCAGGACTCATGGAAAAAGAGGTTCTCCCTTGGGTTAAAGGTAGTTCATTCATTCACTCAGATACGTATTGAGTGCTTATTTTGTGCCAGGTGGTATAGTAAAGCCTGACTGAAGGCTTCTGCGCCCTTTATGTCCCTGTGTCACCACCAGCCAGCATGAGGGAAATCTAAGAGCTTTCTGATCAAAGAAAGGGGGGAAATAGTTATAAAGAACAAACTTATTTATCATAAACACTGAAATCTCAAGAGGCCATCTTATTTTTCACAAGAATAGACTTGCCTTGAAGCCATTGTAGAAGTTAATTAAAAACATCCCTACCCCTGAAAAGCTTTGACTGAAAATGTCTTTAAGATTGCCTTGAAAAACATCAAATGCAGGGAAAAATTATTGAATACTCTTTTCCTGGCTAACCCCTCACACTCTTGTGCACTTCTCACGGGACAGATTTCTCTGACCATCTAACTTGTACTCAAAGCACAAAATGAAAGGTCATTCTGACATCTATCCAGACTCAGAGTTTTAAAATTCATCATCAAAGTACTGATAAAAATGTCTTTTCTTGCCTCTGTTCCAGGATTTAAAATGATACAGATAAAAACAAGAGACATATAATCTCTTCCTGGCACCCAATGCATAGAATAGACTGAAACCTTTGAGTACACATACTGGAACAAGTTCAACCTTTAAACAAAAGACATGTACTTTCCAAATTCAGTCCAAAGTCTTGAAATAAAATCTCAATTCATAAAAAGGCACGAGCAATGGTGAACTAAACTAAATTCAGAATCACAGCAAAGTCCCAAATATTTAGAAACTAAGGTGGTAAACAGACTAAAAAGGAATTCTGTTATCACAGGAACAAACTACTAAAAAAGTCACTTTCCATTTTCACATTCTCAATTTTTCTACCCGAAAAATGGTTAAAGTTTGCACTTTACTCTTTTATAGACATACTAGAGGCCCGGTGCACGAAATTCGTGCATGGGGGTTGGTGTGTGTCCCTCAGCCCGGCTGGCACAATCTAGGACTGCTGGCTCCCAACCGCTTGCCTGCCTGCCTGATTGCCCCTAACCATTTCTGCCTGCCAGCCTGATCACCCCCCGAACCAACCCCCTGCCAGTCTGATCAACGTCTAACTGCTCCTCTGCTGGCCCAATTGCCCCTAACTGCCCTCCCCTGCCGGCCTGGTCGCCCCTAACTGTCCTCCCCTGCAGGCCTGGTGGCCCCCAACTGCCCTCCCCTGCTGACCTGGTCCCCCCTAATGTCCCTCCCTTACCAGCTTGGTTGCCCCTAAATGCCCTCCCCTTCCGGCCTGGTCACCTGTAACTGCCCTCCCCTGCTGGCCTGGTCCCCCCAAACTGTCCTCCCCTGCTAGCCCGTCCCCCTCCCCAACTGTCCTCCCCTGGCAGGCCTGGTTGCCCCTAACTGCCCTCCCCTGCTGGCCATCTTGTGTTCACATGGGGACGTCCATCTTCTGTGTTGGAGTGATGGTCAATTTGTATATCACCTCTTTATTATATAGGATAATACTCTGAACTCTTTGAAGATAATGTGTATAAATGGAATATCATAATGGTTAAATATGATAAAAATCACTCCTTGATATTGTTCAAACTATTATGTTGAAATTTTCCTTCTTTAAGATAGAACTTGGTGACATATTTCAACAATTCTCCTTTCTTTACTTGCCAATGAGTGGTTTAACTAGGTTGAAAACAGGAAGGACAAATCAGATCAGAAAAGGTGAGACTGCTTAAGTAGCCCTAGAGCCTACTAAGGCGAGCCCCAAATTACACAATTATTTCTGGAGTTAGTTAGGTTCACTTGGCATCTATTAGGGCTCACCAATACATGACTGAAGGTTGGAGGTTTTTATAACATCCTCTAGAGGCCTGGTGCATGAAATTCGTGCATTGGGGCCGAGGGGGGGTGTCCCTCAGCCCAGCCCGCACCCTCTCCAATCTGGGACCCCTCGGGGATCAGGCCTAAACCAACAGTCAGACATCCCTCTCACAACCCGGGACTGCTGGCTCTCACCCGCTAGCCTGCCTGACTGCCCCTAATTGCTTCTGCCTGCCAGCCTGATCACCCCCTAACCACTCCCCTGCCAGCCTGATTGACGCCTAACTGCTCCCCTGCCGGCCCGATTGTCCCCAAATGCCCTCGCCTTCAGGCCAAATCGCCCCCAAATGCCCTCCCCTTCAGGCCCGGTCGCTCCACAACTGCCCTCCACTGCCGGCCATCTTTGACCACATGGGGGTAGCCATCTTGTGCAAGGGCGTGACAGTCAATTTGCATATTATCAATTTATTATATAGGATGATTAGAACATAGGCACATCTTTTGAGGCAAATGAAGTTTTTCAAATTCATGCAATTGTTTAACTAATAGAGGACAAGCCCACTAGGTGAACCAATGGGATTTATGAGTTTGGGTCTTCTATAGCAAGTCCAAGTGGCTTATTCATAGGACCATTTAAAAACTTTGAGGAGATCTCAAAGTTTGACTAGTGTTTCACTACTGTACCTGTGCTGTCCTGGAGTCAGTCACTTCCTTGTACAGGCTGATGTCCAAGTAATAGCCAGACTCGTTTGTCAGGAAGAGGCGGATGGGAATTGCTTTTCCGGTTGGTGTCAGCCGAATGTTGATTTTCAGTTCTGCCTGGAGGACGCGTAATTTCCACAGCCGACTTCCATAGCGCATTACCATGCTCCGCACAGATTCCTCAATCTGACACACACAATCACCAAGCACAAAACTTAAAAATCTGTAACTAGGACTTGTTTTAGGTCTGCCCATCTTTGGGAAAGGAAGAATGAAACAAGATGCTAGTTTCTCGAGATGTGTATCGAGATGTGTACATGTATTCCTTACAAAAAGTCGTATAGTTTCTCCCCAACCCTACTTTTGCTTAGATAAGTCAGGAACAATTTCATGCTGGCCTGTTGTATGAGCAGTTTTCTATGGCTAACGACACCCAAATGTGTGCAACTCCTTCCCCCTTTTACAATTACATTCATATTCTATCTCAAAGGTCTGCAATATCTAAAATTACAAGCCATGGGATTTAAGAGGAAGCCCCAAATAAGAATAAAATCTCTAGTTAAATAGCTATTAAGTAGCATTTATATGCATGGTAACTATGTTTCATTGCACTTTCAGGACCTTAAATCAACATAGCAATTACCACCATGAACTTTTTTCCATACATTTTATTAAACTTTATAATATATGTCTCTTGGTAAATTGCACAAATTAAAAAAAGGCAATTTGTAGGTGGTGCTAGAATGTTTTCTCTAAACAGAGCTCTGAAGCTTGGTCATTGCCAAGTCCAACTGGGATTTAAGTATATGAAGCAGATGTTCCCTAGTTTCCCTAAGCTTTATACCAAATCAGTTTAGTGTTTCTAGTTTTCAGGGTCAGGTAAGTTATTTTAAACCTACAGCCTTAGGTGTGACTTCTCCTTATTGATACACTAGAGCAAAAACATATTTTTCCAACATGGCTGCAGGCAACTGGACATACTACTCAAAATTAATGTTTCTTAAGTGCAGCATCTTTCTAAAATGCTTTCTCAACTCAGAAAACTCTGAAAAATAACTCACATCACCCTTCTCTTGTGGTTTTTCAGAAGTATGTGCCACTCCTGCAATTTGTTTCTGCACCACAGAATTTTAGGTTAAATGGGTTTTAAGGAGTTAACTTACCTATCCCCACAGTTGCTTGTTAACCAAGTGATATTTATCCATTCTTTTCTCAAGGGAACAAAAATCAACATCTCTCTATAAAGGAAATTAACAACTCCCTATGATTAGAAAGGCAGATCCAGCGTATATGGGTGTGTGGAGTAGAACAGAGAGGCTGATATAAAAACTCAATGAGAAATTGTAGGCTAAATCTAAAAATATATATAGTTATATAGTATCCAGGCCATATTTAAGTCTTTCAGCTTCATCCGTCCCAGAATGCTTAGGGGAACCTTTGCTTAAACTATATGATGAGACTTGGTGCTCAATGAGTTGTCCTATCCTAGGCTTTCCTGACAGATAAAGCAACTAATCAATAGCTTGGAGTCTTGAAGGAAAAAAGTAAAAAATATTTTTCAGGTCTTACATACTAAGTTCAAAAAGCAAAATCTATGCCTACAATTGATCTTGTGAAAGGGGTATGCCCAGGTGGTGTGGCTCAGTGACTGAGCATCAACCTATGAATCAGGAGGTCTAGAGTTCCTGGTCAGGGCACATGCCCAAGTTGTAGGCTCAATCCCCAGTAGGGGGCGTGCAGGAGGCAGCTGATCAATGATTCTCTCTCTCATCATTGAGGTTTCTCTTTCTCTCCCTTCCTCTCTCTCTCAAATCAATAAAAACATAGTTTAAAAAATAAATAAAGAGGTCTATACTGGTTCTCCAATCCAATTCCACAATATGAAAGAAAAAGGTTAGAGGGAGCAGCAGCAGAGAGCAGCCTTCTATGGGATAAAAGGTCAAGTATAGAATCACTTTGTTTTCCTTCCTTAAGTTATGTGGAATGCATTTTAGAACAGAGCCTCAGGGAAGAAAGCATACATAATACTTGTGAAATTCCTTATTAGCCAAATTTTCTACCTGCGGAAAAATACTAAATACAAACAGGTTAGATCAGGGGTGGGCAAACTTTTTGACTCGAGGGCCACAGTGGGTTCTTAAACTGGACCAGAGGGCCGGAACAAAAGCATGGATGGAGTGTTTGTGTGAACTAATATAAATTCAAAGTAAACATCATTACATAAAAGGGTACGGTCTTTTTTTGTTTTAGTTTTATTCATTTCAAACGGGCCAGATCCGGCCCGTGGGCCATAGTTTGCCCACAGCTGGGTTAGATACTTGGGAAGGTATATTACATCCCTAAGCCACAAGCTAAGTAACATTTAGTACGAGGCAGTAATTTTGCCAAAATGCCCAATAGCAAGTGAATTACTCTAGATGAGAAATCCTAGGGAATTATATAAGACTAGAGGCCCAGTGCACAAAAAGTTGGGCCCCCAGGGGGGGGGGGGGGTTCCTCAGCCCGGCCTGTGCCCTCTTGCAGTCTGAGACCCCTCGGGAAATAACGACCTGCTGGCTTAGGCCTGCTCCCGGGTGGCAGAGGGAAGGCCCAATCCCTAGGTGCAGCCACTGTTCGGGCTCAGAGCAGGGCCGATTGGGGAGTTGAGGCGCTACCCCTGTCATGCACAGAGCAGGGTGGATTGGGAGGTTGCGATGCCACCCTCAGTCACGCACAGGGCAGGGCCGATTGGGGGGTTGGGGCACCACCCCGTCACACTCAAGGCAGGGTAGATGGGGTGGTTGCGGCACCACCCCGTCACGCACAGAGCAGGGCCCATCAGGGGAGTTGGGGCACCGCTCCCTGTCACACACAGAGCAGGGCCTGTGGGGGGGACGGGGGGGTTGGGTCACCGCACCCTGTCACATACAGAGCCATAGGACGATCAGGGGGTTGGGGAGCTCCCCCCTATCAGGCACAGAGAAGGGCTGATCAGAGGGTTGGGGCACCTTCCCCTGTCACGAACAGAGCAGGGCGGATAGGGAGG